>NW_025745838.1:80000-82500 GCF_021184085.1 Oncorhynchus gorbuscha
AGGTCTCCACTATAAGACTGTATCAGTGGAGGTCTCCACTATAAGACTGTATCAGTGGAGGTCTCCACTACCAGACTGTATCAGTAGAGGTCTCCACTATAAGACTGTATCAGTGGAGGTCTCCACTATAAGACTGTATCAGTGGAGGTCTCCACTACCAGACTGTATCAGTAGAGGTCTCCACTATAAGACTGTATCAGTGGAGGTCTCCACTATCAGACTGTATCAGTGGAGGTCTCTAGCCACTATAAGTCTGTATCAGTGGAGGTCTCCACTATAAGACTGTATCAGTGGAGGTCTCCACTACAAGACTGTATCAGTGGAGGTCTCCACTATAAGACTGTATCAGTGGAGGTCTCTAGCCACTATAAGACTGTATCAGTGGAGGTCTCCACTATAAGACTGTATCAGTGGAGGTCTCCACTATAAGACTGTATCAGTGGAGGTCTCCACTATAAGACTGTATTAAAACCCTGCTGTAAACCATTTCTTGCCTTGGTGGTTGTTATTGTCATTACCTCTCGTTCTCTCGGCCAAATCAAATAGCCTTTTTGTCTGTGGGCGGTGTGTGTCTGTGTGTGTGTGTGTGTCCCTCAGTGCAGTGTATTCTAGAAGTGATGGTGGGTGGGGAGGGAGAGAAAGGAGGGAGGAGAGAGGAGAGAGGAGAAAAGGAGGGAGGAGAGAGAGGGAGAGAGGAGGAAGGGGGAGGGAGAGAAACTACAGCCCCTAAAGCACTTCACTTCAACTATGTTTGATGACTTTCTTCTGTGGCCAAACCTTCAGCTTCCTTCTGCCTATTAGATACTGATACGATACACACAGAAAAAGTGTAACAAAGTATGAACTCGCTACTTTAGTGAGTTCATGACAACGACAAAAATAAAAGAGTGGGAGAGGAGTGGGGGTCGGGGGGGAGGTCAGACAGAGACAGAGTAAAGAGACAGAGTAGAGAGACGGGGTAGAGAGAGACGGGGTAGAGAGAGACAGAGTAGAGAGACAGGGTAGAGACAGAGTAGAGAGACCGAGTAGAGAGACAGAGTAGAGAGACAGAGTAGAGAGAGAGAGTAGAGAGGCGGGGTAGAGAGAGGCGGGGTAGAGAGAGGCGGGGTAGAGAGAGGCGGGGTAGGGAGACGTAGTAGAGAGAGGCGGGGTAGAGAGGCGGGGTAGAGAGAGGCGGGGTAGAGAGAGGCGGGGTAGAGAGAGGCGGGGTAGAGAGAGGCGGGGTAGAGAGAGAGTAGAGAGACGGGGTAGAGAGAGGCGGGGTAGAGAGAGAGTAGAGAGACAGAGTAAAGAGACAGAGTAGAGAGACAGAGTGAAGAGACATAGTAGAGAGACAGAGTAAAGAGACAGAGTAGAGAGAGACACATTCGAGCGAGACAGAGTAGAGAGAGAGAGTGGAGAGAGACACATTAGAGAGAGACAGAGTAGAGAGAGAGAGTAGAGAGAGACAGAGTAGAGAGAGACAGAGTAGAGAGAGAGAGTAGAGAGAGACAGAGTAGAGAGACAGAGTAGAGAGAGACACATTAGAGAGAGACAGAGTAGAGAGACAGAGTAGAGAGACAGAGTAGAGAGAGACAGAGTAGAGAGAGACAGAGTAGAGAGACAGAGTAGAGAGACAGAGTAGAGAGAGACAGAGTAGAGAGAGACAGAGTAGAGAGACAGAGTAGAGAGACAGAGTAGAGAGAGACAGAGTAGAGAGAGACAGAGTAGAGAGACAGAGTAGAGAGAGAGACAGAGTAGAGAGAGTAGAGAAAGTCGAGAAAGAGGAGATGAGATGAGAGGAAAGAAAAGGAGTGATGGGGGGTTAGAGAGAGGAAGAGGAGGAGGAAGAGGAGGAGGAGAGCCTAATGAATATATTCAATCACAGAACGAAGAGGAATCAATAGCACCATTAGTGACAAACCTAACTACCACAGTAAAGAGGTTTTGATTTCCTCATTAGTTCTCATTTAGCCTTTGTTACAGATCCCTCCCTCTCTCTCTAGTGGTTAGGGATGCTCTCTCTCTCTCTCTCTACCCCTCTCTCTCTCTAGTGGTTAGGGATGCTCTCTCTCTCTCTCTCTCTCTCTCTCTCTCTCTCTCTCTCTCTCTCTCTCTCTAGTGGTTAGGGATCTCTCTCTCTCTAGTGGTTAGGGATGCTCTCTCTCTCTCTCTAGTGGTTAGGGATGCTCTCTCTCTCTAGTGGTTAGGGATCTCTCTCTCTCTCTCTCTCTCTCTCTCTCTCTGGTTAGGGATCTCTCTCTCTCTCTGGTTAGGGATGCTCTCTCTCTCTCTAGTGGTTAGGGATGCTCTCTCTCTCTCTGGTTAGGATGCTCTCTCTCTCTCTCTCTCTCTCTCTCTCTCTAGTGGTTCTCTCTCTCTCTCTCTGGTTAGGGATCTCTCTCTCTCTCTCTCTCTCTCTCTCTCTCTCTCTCTCTAGTGGTTAGGGATGCTCTCTCTCTCTCTCTAGTGGTTAGGGATGCTCTCTCTCTCTCTCTCTCTCTCTCTCTCTCTCTCTCTC
>NW_025745838.1:100000-112500 GCF_021184085.1 Oncorhynchus gorbuscha
GAGAGGTCTGTCCATAATAAAGCGATGCTCTACCTTAACAACACTATCAACAAGGCAGGTCTTACAGGCCCTAGTTTCTACCTTAACAACACTATCAACAAGGCAGGTCCTACAGGCCCTAGTTTCTACCTTAACAACACTATCAACAAGGCAGGTCCTACAGGCCCTAGTTTCTACCTTCTTAACAACACTATCAACAAGGCAGGTCCTACAGGCCCTAGTTTCTACCTTAACAACACTATCAACAAGGCAGGTCCTACAGGCCCTAGTTTCTACCTTAACAACACTATCAACAAGGCAGGTCCTACAGGCCCTAGTTTCTACCTTAACAACACTATCAACAAGGCAGGTCCTACAGGCCCTAGTTTCTACCTTAACAACACTATCAACAAGGCAGGTCCTACAGGCCCTAGTTTCTACCTTCTTAACAGCACTATCAACAAGGCAGGTCCTACAGGTCCTAGTTTCTACCTTCTTAACAACAAGGCAGGTCCTACAGGCCCTAGTTTCTACCTTCTTAACAACACTATCAACAAGGCAGGTCCTACAGGCCCTAGTTTCTACCTTCTTAACAACACTATCAACAAGGCAGGTCCTACAGGGTTTCTACCTAACCTTCTTAACAACACTATCAACAAGGCAGGTCCTACAGGCCCTAGTTTCTACCTTCTTAACAACACTATCAACAAGGCAGGTCCTACAGGCCCTAGTTTCTACCTTAACAACACTATCAACAAGGCAGGTCCTACAGGCCCTAGTTTCTACCTTAACAACACTATCAACAAGGCAGGTCCTACAGGCCCTAGTTTCTACCTTAACAACACTATCAACAAGGTAGGTCCTACAGGCTCTAGTTTTGTTGCATCAGGACAACTGTTCAGTCATGAGGTGCCACAAAGAGAGACATAGGAAAATAGCAATTGGCCCTCAACAGGGCAGCACGGTTAGCTCAGAACAGGGCAGCACGGTTAGCTCAGAACAGGGCACCACGGTTAGCTCAGAACAGGGCAGCACGGCTGGCTCAGAACAGGGCAGCACGGCTGGCTCAGAACAGGGCAGCACGGTTAGCTCAGAACAGGGCAGCACGGTTAGCTCAGAACAGGGCAGCACGGTTAGCTCAGAACAGGGCAGCATGGTTAGCTCAGAACAGGGCAGCACGGTTAGCTCAGAACTGGGCAGCATGGTTAGCTCAGAACAGGGCAGCACGGTTAGCTCAGAACAGGGCAGCACGGCTGGCTCAGAACAGGGCAGCACGGCTGGCTCAGAGCAGGGCAGCACGTCTGGCTCAGAACAGGGCAACACGGCTGGTTCAGAGCAGGGCAGCACGGCTGGCTCAGAGCAGGGCAGCACGGCTGGCTCAGAACAGGGCAGCACGGTTAGCTCAGAACAGGGCAGCACGGTTAGCTCAGAACAGGGCAGCACGGTTAGCTCAGAACAGGGCAGCACGGTTAGCTCAGAACAGGGCAGCACGGTTAGCTCAGAACAGGGCAGCATGGTTAGCTCAGAACAGGGCAGCACGGTTAGCTCAGAACAGGGCAGCACGGTTAGCTCAGAACAGGGCAGCACGGCTGGCTCAGAACAGGGCAGCACGGCTGGCTCAGAGCAGGGCAGCACGTCTGGCTCAGAACAGGGCAACACGGCTGGTTCAGAGCAGGGCAGCACGGCTGGCTCAGAGCAGGGCAGCACGGCTGGCTCAGAACAGGGCAGCACGGCTGGCTCAGAACAGGCCAGCACGGCTGGCTCAGAGCAGGGCAGCACGGCTGGCTCAGAGAAGGGCAGCACGGCTGGCTCGGAACAGGGCAGCACGGCTGGCTCAGAACAGGCCAGCACGGCTGGCTCAGAGCAGGGCAGCACGGCTGGCTCAGAGAAGGGCAGCACGGCTGGCTCGGAACAGGGCAGCACGGCTGGTTCAGAGCAGGGCAGCACGCCTGGCTCAGAGCAGGGCAGCACGGCTGGCTCAGAGCAGGGCAGCACGGCTCAGAGCAGGGCAGCATGGCTCAGAGCAGGGCAGCATGGCTCAGAGCAGGGCAGCATGGCTCAGAGCAGGGCAGCATGGCTCAGAGCAGGGCAGCATGGCTCAGAGCAGGGCAGCACGGCTGGCTCAGAGCAGGGCAGCACGTCTGGCTCAGAACAGGGCAGCATGGCTGGTTCAGAGCAGGGCAGCACGGCTGGCTCAGAACAGGGCAGCACGGCTGGCTCAGAGCAGGGCAGCACGTCTGGCTCAGAACAGGGCAGCACGGTTAGCTCAGAACAGGGCAGCACGGTTAGCTCAGAACAGGGCAGCACGGTTAGCTCAGAACAGGGCAGCACGGTTAGCTCAGAACAGGGCAGCACGGTTAGCTCAGAACAGGGCAGCATGGTTAGCTCAGAACAGGGCAGCACGGTTAGCTCAGAACAGGGCAGCACGGTTAGCTCAGAACAGGGCAGCACGGCTGGCTCAGAACAGGGCAGCACGGCTGGCTCAGAGCAGGGCAGCACCTGGCTCAGAACAGGGGACCACGGCTGGTTCAGAGCAGGGCAGCACGGCTGGCTCAGAGCAGGGCAGCACGGCTGGCTCAGAACAGGGCAGCACGGCTGGCTCAGAACAACCCACGGCTGGCTCAGAGCAGGGCAGCACGGCTGGCTCAAGAAGGGCAGCACGGCACTCGGAACAGGGCAGCACGGCTGGCTCAGAACAGGCCAGCACGGCTGGCTCAGAGCAGGGCAGCACCTGGCTCAGAGAAGGGCAGCACGGCTGGCTCGGAACAGGGCAGCACGGCTGGTTCAGAGCAGGGCAGCACGCCTGGCTCAGAGCAGGGCAGCACGGCTGGCTCAGAGCAGGGCAGCACGGCTCAGAGCAGGGCAGCATGGCTCAGAGCAGGGCAGCATGGCTCAGAGCAGGGCAGCATGGCTCAGAGCAGGGCAGCATGGCTCAGAGCAGGGCAGCACGGCTGGCTCAGAGCAGGGCAGCATGGCTCAGAGCAGGGCAGCACGGCTGGCTCAGAGCAGGGCAGCACGTCTGGCTCAGAACAGGGCAGCACGGCTGGTTCAGAGCAGGGCAGCACGGCTGGCTCAGAACAGGGCAGCACGGCTGGCTCAGAGCAGGGCAGCACGTCTGGCTCAGAACAGGGCAGCACGGCTGGTTCAGAGCAGGGCAGCACGGCTGGCTCAGAACAGGGCAGCACGGCTGGCTCAGAACAGGGCAGCACGGCTGGCTCAGAACAGGGCAGCACGGCTGGCTCAGAACAGGGCAGCACGGCTGGCTCCTGGATGTACATAGAGTGCTAACATTAATAATATGCATGTCAATCTCTCCTGGCTCAAAGTGGAGGAGAGATTGACTTCATCACTACTTGTATTTATGAGAGGTATTGACATGTTGAATGCACCGAGCCGCCTGTTTAAATGACTAGCACACAGCTCAGACACACATACATACCCCACAAGACATGCCACCAGAGGTCTGTTTAAACTACAAGCACACAGCTCAGACACCCATACATACCCCACAAGACATGCCACCAGAGGTCTGTTTAAACTACTAGCACACAGCTCAGACACCCATACATACCCCACAAGACATGCCACCAGAGGTCTCTTCACGGTCCCCAAGTCCAGAACAGACTATGGGATGTGCACAGTACAACACAGACTACATGAAACTCTGTTCCACATCAGGTAACGGATGCAATATGTTGTGAAATCTATTGAGAAATGTCTTGTAATGTTTTAAAATGTGTATAACTGACTTAATGTTGCTGGGCCCCATGAAGAGTAGCTGCTGCTTTGGCAGGAACTAATGGGGATCCATAATAAACCCCAGGAAGAGTAGCTGCTACCTTGACAGGAACTAATGGGGATCCATAATAAACCCCAGGAAGAGTAGCTGCTGCCTTGGCAGGAACTAATGGGGATCCATAATAAACCCCAGGAAGAGTAGCTGCTGCCTTGACAGGAACTAATTGGGGATCCATAATAAACCCCAGGAAGAGTAGCTGCTGCCTTGGCAGGAACTAATGGGGATCCATAATAAACCCCAGGAAGAGTAGCTGCTGCCTTGGCAGGAACTAATGGGGATCCACAATAAACCCCAGGAAGAGTAGCTGCTGCCTTGGCAGGAACTAATGGGGATCCATAATAAACCCCAGGAAGAGTAGCTGCTGCCTTGGCAGGAACTAATGGGGATCCATAATAAACCCCAGGAAGAGTAGCTGCTGCCTTGGCAGGAACTAATGGGGATCCATAATAAACCCCAGGAAGAGTAGCTGCTGCCTTGGCAGGAACTAATGGGGATCCATAATAAACCCCAGGAAGAGTAGCTGCTGCCTTGGCAGGAACTAATGGGGATCCATAATAAACCCCAGGAAGAGTAGCTGCTGCCTTGGCAGGAACTAATCGTGATCCATAATAAACCCCAGGAAGAGTAGCTGCTGCCTTGTCAGGAACTAATCGTGATCCATAATAAACCCCAGGAAGAGTAGCTGCTACCTTGACAGGAACTAATTGGGGATCCATAATAAACCCCAGGAAGAGTAGCTGCTGCCTTGGCAGGAACTAATGGGGATCCATAATAAACCCCAGGAAGAGTAGCTACTGCCTTGGTAGGAACTAATGGGGATCCCTAATAAACCCCAGGAAGAGTAGCTGCTGCCTTGGTAGGAACTAATCGTGATCCATAATAAACCCCAGGAAGAGTAGCTGCTGCCTTGACAGGAACTAATTGGGGATCCATAATAAACCCCAGGAAGAGTAGCTGCTGCTTTGGCAGGAACTAATTGGGGATCCCTAATAAACCCCAGGAAGAGTAGCTGCTGCCTTGACAGGAACTAATTGGGGATCCCTAATAAACCCCAGGAAGAGTAGCTGCTGCCTTGACAGGAACTAATTGGGGATCCCTAATAAACCCCAGGAAGAGTAGCTGCTGCCTTGGCAGGAACTAATGGGGATCCCTAATAAACCCCAGGAAGAGTAGCTGCTGCCTTGGCAGGAACTAATGGGGATCCCTAATAAACCCCAGGAAGAGTAGCTGCTGCCTTGACAGGAACTAATAATGTGTACATATCCTACATTACTCATCAACTGTATATACTGTATTTTATACCATCTACTGCACCTTGCCTATGCCGCTCGGCCATCACTCATCCATGTACTCATATGTACATATTCTCATTCACCCCTTTAGTTAGATTTGTGTGTATAAGGTAGTAGTTGTGGAATTGTTAGTTTACTTGTGGATATTTACTGCACTGTCGGAACTAGAAGCACAAGCATTTCGCTACACTCGCATTAACATCTGTTAACCATGTGTATGTGACCAATAACATGTGATTTGATTAGCCTTTCGCAAGATCTAATGGGGATCCGTAAAATAGATATAAATACAGACAGACTGACTCTGATCATATTAAAACCCCCAAGGTTCCCCAGTAAATACAGACAGACTGACTCTGATCATATTAAAACCCCCAAGGTTCCCCTGTAAATACAGACAGTCTGACTCTGATCATATTAAAACCCCCAAGGTTCCCCAGTAAATACAGACAGACTGACTCTGATCATATTAAAACCCCCAAGGTTCCCCAGTAAATACAGACAGACTGACTCTGATCATATTAAAACCCCCAAGGTTCCCCAGTAAATACAGACAGACTGACTCTGATCATATTAAAACCCCCAAGGTTCCCAGTAAATACAGACAGACTGACTCTGATCATATTAAAACCCCCAAGGTTCCCAGTAAATACAGACAGACTGACTCTGATCATATTAAAACCCCCAAGGTTCCCCAGTAAATACAGACAGACTGACTCTGATCATATTAAAACCCCCAAGGTTCCCTAGTAAATACAGACAGACTGACTCTGATCATATTAAAACCCCCAAGGTTCCCCAGTAAATACAGACAGACTGACTCTGATCATATTAAAACCCCCAAGGTTCCCCAGTAAATACAGACAGACTGACTCTGATCATATTAAAACCCCCAAGGTTCCCCAGTAAATACAGACAGACTGACTCTGATCATATTAAAACCCACAAGGTTCCCCAGTAAATACAGACAGACTGACTCTGATCATATTAAAACCCCCAAGGTTCCCCAGTAAGTCCCAGCGGCAGCGTCCGGAATACTGGGAGGAGGCGGCGGCCGCCCTGCCGGTATACCGGGGACCGTGGCAACAGGAGACGCCGGAGACGGTCGACGCCGGCGGTGTTGGTGCTGGTGCCCACGTCGGGTTCGGGTTCGTCGGCTTCAGAACGTGACCTCTACCACCGACACCAACGATGCTGCTGCTGTTTTCATATGACATTATATTCAGTAAATTCATTTCCTGTACAAAGCTATACTGAAGTAGTCTTTCCTACGTTATATAGACTGCCTTGCATAAGTGTTCACCCCCTAACGGAGGCGTCACTACAGTCCCTGGTCCCATAGGGCGGCGCACAATTGGCCCAGCGTCTTCTGTTTTAGGATTTGGCTGGGCTAGGCCGTCATGTTAAATAAGAATTTGTTCTTAATAGTTAAATAAAGGTTACTTTTAATTGTAATTATATATTTTTTGTCAACAATCTATTCCATATTCTCTGTAAGAAAAAAAAACACATACATTTTTAAGTTTAATACAAAATAAAACACCTTGATTTCATAAGTATTCACCCCCCTGAATAAACACGTGAGAAACACCTTTGGCAGTGATTACAGCTGTGCATCTTGGGTAAGTCTCTAAGAGCTTTACACACCTGGATTGTACAATATTAACCCATTATTCTTTTCATAATTCTTCAAGCTGTCAAGACATTGGAGGTCATGAATTCCTCTCCCAGTGTCTGGTGTAAAGCAGACTGAACCATTTTTTTTTCTAGGATTTTGCCTGTTTTTATCCCGTTTCTTTTTATCCTGAAAAACTCTCCAGTATTTGCTGATGACAAGCAATACCCATACCATGATGCAGCCATCACCTTGCTGGAAAATAAGGAGGGGCCAGAAAGTGTCTTCCTTTGTAGACGATTTTTGTTGTTACAGTATTACTTCAGTAACTTGTTGCATATTAGATGCATGTTTTGGAATATTTTTTATTGTGTATATTTGTATTCTTCTTTTCATTCTGTCATTTAAGTCATTACGATGGAGTCACTACCATGTTGTCCCTCAATGTCCATCCTCACTTTTCTCCCATCACAGACATTGAACTCTGTAACTGTTTTAAATTCACTCATGTCCTGATGGTAACATCGCTGAGCAGTTTCCTTCCTCTCCTGCAGCTCAGTTCAGAAGGACGACTGTATCTTTGATGTGTCTGGGTGGTTTATTAAGTGATCCAAAGCATAATTCTTAACTTGACCACGCTTAAAGAGATATTAAATGGGCGGCAGGGTAGCCTAGTGGTTAGAGCGTTGGACTAGTAACTGGAAGGTTGCAAGTTCAAACCCCCGAGCTGACAAGGTACAAATCTGTCGTTCTTCCCCTGAACAGGCAGTTAACCCACTGTTCCTAGGCCGTCATTGAAAATAAGAATTTGTTCTTAACTGACTTGCCTAGTTAAATAAAGGTTAAAAAAAATGTATGATTTTGTAATAGTTACCCATCTACCAATCACTGCCCTTCTTTAAGAGGCTTTGTCGCTGGTCTTTGTATATAGTTGATATAGTGAGTCCTTGTAACATATTATGTGATTTATTAGGCCACATTTGAGTCATGAATTAATTTAGGCCGAAACGAAGGGGATGAACACTTATTCAACAACTATATGTTTTGGTATAACCTTTTTTATTAATCTTTACAAAATGTTTTTCTTCCAATATTTTGAGTAGATTGTTGACAAAAAAAAGATCTATCCATTTTAATTCCGTGAATACTTATGCAAGGCACAGTTTTTCTATCTAAATCATGTCTGTAAGGCTGCAAACCCCCAATCTACGTCCCCCAGATCCAACCATAGACATATAATCTGTAGAACGGACCACCCCAAGCAGGTCAATGATGGTATAATGGGTTAGAGAGGTTCCAAGCAGGTCAATGATGGTATAATGGGTTAGAGAGGTTCCAAGCAGGTCAATGATGGTATAATGGGTTAGAGAGGTTCCAAGCAGGTCAATGATGGTATAATGGGTTAGAGAGGTTCCAAGCAGGTCAATGATGGTATAATGCGTTAGAGAGGTTCCAAGCAGGTCAATGATGGTATAATGGGTTAGAGAGGTTCCAAGCAGGTCAATGATGGTGTAATGGGTTAGAGAGGTTCCAAGCAGGTCAATGATGGTATAACGGGTTAGAGAGGTCTCAAGCAGGTCAATGATGGTATAATGGGTTAGAGAGGTTCCAAGCAGGTCAATGATGGTATAATGGGTTAGAGAGGTTCCAAGCAGGTCAATGATGGTATAACGGGTTAGAGGGATCCAAGATTTTTCTGGATATTATATTTCTAGGAGTCTAAAACCTAACACATCGATCTCAAGACCAGACCTTGATTACCTGAATTGAAGTGCTGGGTTGGAATGAAAGCCTGCACACAAACAGCCTACTAGGAGTAGCCTGGTCATCATCTGTTTGTGTCATGTTAATGGTGTTCTAACATGGCTGATATAGAATGTTGTAGTGTCATGTTAATGGGGTACTAACATGGCTGTTATAGAATGTTGTTGTGTCATGTTAATGAGGTTCTAACATGGCTGTTATAGAATGTTGTAGTGTCATGTTAATGAGGTTCTAACATGGCTGTTATAGAATGTTGTAGTGTCATGTTAATGGGGTTCTAACATGGCTGTTATAGAATGTTGTAGTGTCATGTTAATGGGGTTCTAACATGGCTGTTATAGAATGTTGTAGTGTCTGAGGTTCTATGGCTGTTAGAATGTTGTAGTGTCATGTTAATGGGGTTCTAACATGGCTGTTATAGAATGTTGTAGTGTCATGTTAATGGGGTTCTAACATGGCTGTTATAGAATGTTGTAGTGTCATGTTAATGAGGTTCTAACATGGCTGTTATAGAATGTTGTAGTGTCATGTTAATGGGGTTCTAACATGGGGTTCTAACATGGCTGTTATAGAATGTTGTAGTGTCATGTTAATGGGGTTCTAACATGGCTGTTATAGAATGTTGTAGTGTCATGTTAATGGGGTTCTAACATGGCTGTTATAGAATGTTGTAGTGTCATGTTAATGGGGTTCTAACATGGCTGTTATAGAATGTTGTAGTGTCATGTTAATGGGGTTCTAACATGGCTGTTATAGAATGTTGTAGTGTCATGTTAATGGGGTTCTAACATGGCTGTTATAGAATGTTGTAGTGTCATGTTAATGGGGTTCTAACATGGCTGTTATAGAATGTTGTAGTGTCATGTTAATGGGGTTCTAACATGGCTGTTCTAGAATGTTGTAGTGTCATGTTAATGGGGTTCTAACATGGCTGTTATAGAATGTTGTAGTGTCATGTTAATGGGGTTCTAACATGGCTGTTATAGAATGTTGTAGTGTCATGTTAATGGGGTTCTAACATGGCTGTTATAGAATGTTGTAGTGTCATGTTAATGGGGTTCTAACATGGCTGTTATAGAATGTTGTAGTGTCATGTTAATGGGGTTCTAACATGGCTGTTATAGAATGTTGTAGTGTCATGTTAATGGGGTTCTAACATGGCTGTTATAGAATGTTGTAGTGTCATGTTAATGGGGTTCTAACATGGCTGTTATAGAATGTTGTAGTGTCATGTTAATGGGGTTCTAACATGGCTGTTATAGAATGTTGTAGTGTCATGTTAATGGGGTTCTAACATGGCTGTTATAGAATGTTGTAGTGTCATGTTAATGGGGTTCTAACATGGCTGTTATAGAATGTTGTAGTGTCATGTTAATGGGGTTCTAACATGGCTGTTATAGAATGTTGTAGTGTCATGTTAATGGTGTTCTAACATGGCTGTTATAGAATGTTGTAGTGTCATGTTAATGGGGTTCTAACATGGCTGTTATAGAATGTTGTAGTGTCATGTTAATGGGGTTCTAACATGGCTGTTATAGAATGTTGTAGTGTCATGTTAATGAATGTTTAACATGGCTGTTATAGAATGTTGTAGTGTCATGTTAATGGGGTTCTAACATGGCTGTTATAGAATGTTGTAGTGTCATGTTAATGAGGCTCTAACATGGCTGTTATAGAATGTTGTAGTGTCATGTTAATGAGGTTCTAACATGACTGTTATAGAATGTTGTAGTGTCATGTTAATGGGGTTCTAACATGGCTGTTATAGAATGTTGTAGTGTCATGTTAATGGGGTTCTAACATGGCTGTTATAGAATGTTGTAGTGTCATGTTAATGAGGTTCTAACATGGCTGTTATAGAATGTTGTAGTGTCATGTTAATGGGGTTCTAACATGGCTGTTATAGAATGTTGTAGTGTCATGTTAATGGGGTTCTAACATGGCTGTTATAGAATGTTGTAGTGTCATGTTAATGGGGTTCTAACATGACTGTTATAGAATGTTGTAGTGCCATGTTAATGGGGTTCTAACATGACTGTTATAGAATGTTGTAGTGTCATGTTAATGGGGTTCTAACATGACTGTTATAGAATGTTGTAGTGTCATGTTAATGGGGTTCTAACATGACTGTTATAGAATGTTGTAGTGCCATGTTAATGGGGTTCTAACATGGCTGTTATAGAATGTTGTAGTGTCATGTTAATGAAGAGTTAACATGGCTGTTATAGAATGTTGTAGTGTCATGTTAATGGAGTTTTAATGGTTCATTGGATCAGTCTAAAACGTTGCTCATACACTAAATTACACCTGGGCTGGAATAATACATTATGGCCTTTCTCTTGCTTTTCAAAGATGATGGTACAAAAAATACAAAAGAACGGTTGGTTTTTAAATCATTATTAAAATGTATTGTTTCAGGACTAATGTTAATTACGTTGTGATTAGAGTCTTTAATTTCATTATTTGATTTGATTCTCTTAACACACTTTAAGCCCCAGGGGAGTTTTTGTTGCCGCGGGAGTGGCTTTGTCTTTTAATCTAAATGGGGTGAGAGGTAAGCGATATAGAGAGAATGAACTACAGAGAAAGAGAGAATGAGAGACGGAGAGAGGAGGAGTGTGAAAGGGAGGGAGAGAGAAAGAGAAAAAGAGACAGAAAAATAGAGAGAGCAAGAGAAAGAGAGAGAGAGAGAGAGAGAGAGAGAGAGAGAGAGAGAGAGAGAGAGAGAGAGAGAGAGAGAGAGAGAGGGAAGAGAGAAAAAGAAAGAGAGAGAGAGATCAGAAGACAATAGGAGTTGCCCAGAGGTATAGAGTCTTTATTCAATATTCTCTGTTAACTGACCTTTTCCCAATGCTCCAGTCCTCATCTCCTCTCTATCCTTCTCTCCTCCTCTCTCTCAGCCCAGGGTCCCTTTAAATTAAAAACAGAAGCAACACTAACAGATTACAACCCTGGGGGTATTGGTTCACTTTGAGAGGAGAGGAAAGGAGGAGAGACTAGAGGAGGAAAGGAGGATAGGAAAAGAGGAGGGGAGAGGAGAAGTGGAGAGGAGAATATGAGAGGAGAGGAAAGGAGGAGAGGAGAGGAGGAGAGGAAAGGAGGCTTTCATCTTTAATTCATGAAGGAGTCTGGGTGTCACAAAACCAGTGCTGTAATACCGTAGCCTTGGAGGATAAGAGGGAAGAGGGGAGGAGAGAGAGAGGGGCGAGAAAAGGAGATCGAGAGAGGGGGAGGAGAGTAGATAAAGAGAGGGGGATGAGAGGAGAGGGGGAGTGGGGAGTGGGGGGGAGAGAGGGAGTGGGGAGGAGAGGGGAAAGAGAGGGGGAGAAGAGAGATGGAGAGAGGGGGAGGAGAGGATATAGAGAATGGGGGGAGGAGAGGAGATAAAGAAAGAGGGGAAGGAGAGGAGAAAGGGAGCAGGGAGGAGAGGAGAGAGAGAATGGGGAGAAGAGAGATAGAGAGATGGGGAGAAGAGGAGGTAGAGGGGAGGCGAGGAGAGAGATGGAGAGAGGGGAAGGAGAGGAGAGAGAGAGAGAGAGAGAGAGAGAGAGAGAGAGAAGGAAAATAAATAACTCAGTAGGAAAAGGAGAGAAGAAAGACAGAGATGGCGACACAGAAAGAGAGAGATCAAGAGAGGCATAAATATTTGAAAATAAAAATAGTAGTGGACAAATACATTCCTCAGAGGACGGTGGCATCACCATGGAAGGGCACTTCTTACCCATAATGCAATAAGGTGTTGTTTGGGGTCGTGAAATAATGTTGTTCTAGATGTTACTAATGGACAGAGATACACACGCACGCACGCACACGCACGCACGCACGCACGCACGCACGCACGCACACACACACACACACACACACACACACACACACACACACACACACACACACACACACACACACACACACACACACACACACACACACACACACACACACACACACACACACACACACACACACACACACACACACACACACACACACACACACACACACAGATGAAAGAGATAAACATTGCTACCATTTCTATAATGGTTTAAATCCC
>NW_025745838.1:120000-190000 GCF_021184085.1 Oncorhynchus gorbuscha
GGTGATTGACTCCGCTGTCCTGGCGTCGTGAGGGAGTTTGTTCCACCATTGGGGGCCAGGGCAGCGAACAGTTTTGACTGGGCTGAGTGGGAGCTGTACTTCCTCAGTGGTAGGGAGGCGAGCAGGCCAGAGGTGGATGAACGCAGTGCCCTTGTTTGGGTGTAGGGCCTGATCAGAGCCTGGAGGTACTGAGGTGCCGTTCCCCTCACAGCTCCGTAGGCAAGCACCATGGTCTTGTAGCGGATGCGAGCTTCAACTGGAAGCCAGTGGAGAGAGCGGAGGAGCGGGGTGACGTGAGAGAACTTGGGAAGGTTGAACACCAGACGGGCTGCGGCGTTCTGGATGAGTTGAAGGGGTTTAATGGCACAGGCAGGGAGCCCAGCCAACAGCGAGTTGCAGTAATCCAGACGGGAGATGACAAGTGCCTGGATTAGGACCTGCGCCGCTTCCTGTGTGAGGCAGGGTCGTACTCTGCGGATGTTGTAGAGCATGAACCTACAGGAACGGGCCACCGCCTTGATGTTGGTTGAGAACGACAGGGTGTTGTCCAGGATCACGCCAAGGTTCTTGGCGCTCTGGGAGGAGGACACAATGGAGTTGTCAACCGTGATGGCGAGATCATGGAACGGGCAGTCCTTCCCCGGGAGGAAGAGCAGCTCCGTCTTGCCGAGGTTCAGCTTGAGGTGGTGATCCGTCATCCACACTGATATGTCTGCCAGACATGCAGAGATGCGATTCGCCACCTGGTCATCAGAAGGGGGAAAGGAGAAGATTAATTGTGTGTCGTCTGCATAGCAATGATAAGAGAGACCATGTGAGGTTATGACAGAGCCAAGTGACTTGGTGTATAGCGAGAATAGGAGAGGGCCAAGAACAGAGCCCTGGGGACACCAGTGGTGAGCGCGTGGTGAGGAGACAGATTCTCGCCACGCCACCTGGTAGGAGCGACCTGTCAGGTAGGACGCAATCAAGCGTGGGCCGCGCCGGAGATGCCCAACTCGGAGAGGGTGGAGAGGAGGATCTGATGGTTCACAGTATCGAAGGCAGCCGATAGATCTAGAAGGATGAGAGCAGAGGAGAGAGAGTTAGCTTTAGCAGTGCGGAGCGCCTCCGTGATACAGAGGAGAGCAGTCTCAGTTGAATGACTAGTCTTGAAACCTGACTGATTTGGATCAAGAAGGTCATTCAGAGAGATAGCGGGAGAGCTGGCCAAGGACGGCACGTTCAAGAGTTTTGGAGAGAAAAGAAAGAAGGGATACTGGTCTGTAATTGTTGACATCGGAGGGATCGAGTGTAGGTTTTTTCAGAAGGGGTGCAACTCTCGCTCTCTTGAAGACGGAAGGGACGTAGCCAGCGGTCAGGGATGAGTTGATGAGCGAGGTGAGGTAAGGGAGAAGGTCTCCGGAAATGGTCTGGAGAAGAGAGGAGGGGATAGGGTCAAGCGGGCAGGTTGTTGGGCGGCCGGCCGTCACAAGACGCGAGATTTCATCTGGAGAGAGAGGGGAGAAAGAGGTCAGAGCACAGGGTAGGGCAGTGTGAGCAGAACCAGCGGTGTCGTTTGACTTAGCAAACGAGGATCGGATGTCGTTGACCTTCTTTTCAAAATGGTTGACGAAGTCATCTGCAGAGAGGGAGGAGGGGGGCGAGGGGGAGGAGGATTCAGGAGGGAGGAGAAGGTGGCAAAGAGCTTCCTAGGGTTAGAGGCAGATGCTTGGAATTTAGCGTGGTAGAAAGTGGCTTTAGCAGCAGAGACAGAGGAGGAAAATGTAGAGAGGAGGGAGTGAAAGGATGCCAGGTCCGCAGGGAGGCGAGTTTTCCTCCATTTCCGCTCGGCTGCCCGGAGCCCTGTTCTGTGAGCTCGCAATGAGTCATCGAGCCACGGAGCGGGAGGGGAGGACCGAGCCGGCCTGGAGGATAGGGGACATAGAGAGTCAAGGGATGCAGAGAGGGAGGAGAGGAGGGTTGAGGAGGCAGAATCAGGAGATAGGTGGGAGAAGGTTTGAGCGGAGGGAAGAGATGATAGGATGGAAGAGGAGATAGTAGCGGGGGAGAGAGAGCGAAGGTTGGGACGGCGCGATACCATCCAGTAGGGGCAGTGTGGGAGGTGTTGGATGAGAGCGAGAGGGAAAAGGATACAAGGCAGTGGTCGGAGACTTGGAGGGGAGTTGCAATGAGGTTAGTGGAAGAACAGCATCTAGTAAAGATGAGGTCGAGCGTATTGCCTGCCTTGTGAGTAGGGGGGAAGGTGAGAGGGTGAGGTCAAAAGAGGAGAGGAGTGGAAAGAAGGAGGCAGAGAGGAAAGAGTCAAAGGTAGACGTGGGGAGGTTAAAGTCGCCCAGAACTGTGAGAGGTGAGCCGTCCTCAGGAAAGGAGCTTATCAAGGCATCAAGCTCATTGATGAACTCTCCGAGGGAACCTGGAGGGCGATAAATGATAAGGATGTTAAGCTTGAAAGGGCTAGTAACTGTGACAGCATGGAATTCAAAGGAGGCGATAGACAGATGGGTAAGGGGAGAAAGAGAGAATGACCACTTGGGAGAGATGAGGATCCCGGTGCCACCACCCCGCTGACCAGACGCTCTCGGGGTGTGCGAGAACACGTGGGCGGACGAAGAGAGAGCAGTAGGAGTAGCAGTGTTGTCTGTGGTGATCCATGTTTCCGTCAGTGCCAAGAAGTCGAGGGACTGGAGGGAGGCATAGGCTGAGATGAACTCTGCCTTGTTGACCGCAGATTGGCAGTTCCAGAGGCTACCGGAGACCTGGAACTCCACGTGGGTCGTGCGCGCTGGGACCACCAGAGTAGGGTGGCCGCGGCCACGCGGTGAGGAGCGTTTGTATGGTCTGTGCAGAGAGGAGAGAACAGGGATAAACAGACACATAGTTGACAGGCTACAGAAGAGGCTACGCTAATGCAAAGGAGATTGGAATGACAAGTGGACTACACGTCTCGAATGTTCAGAAAGTTAAGCTATGTAGCAAGAATCTTATTGACTAAAATGATTAAAATGATACAGTACTGCTGAAGTAGGCCAGCTGGCAGTGGGTGCGTTGTTGACACTACACTAATCAAGTCGTTCCGTTTAGTGTAATAGTTTCTGCAGTGTTGCTATTCGGGGCTAGCTGGCTAGCTAGCAGTGTTGTTTACGTTACGTTGCGTTAAAAGAACGACAATAGCTGGCTAGCGAACCTAGAAAATCGCTCTAGACTACACAATTATCTTTGATACAAAGACGGCTATGTAGCTAGCTAAGTAGCTAGCTACGATCAAACAAATCAAACTGTTGTACTGTAATGAAATGAAGTGAAAATGTGATACTACCTGTGAATGCGACCGGGTAGTTGAGTTCTATACAGAAGACGTTGGCTAGCGTTGGCTAGCTAGCAGAGTCACCTACGTTAAGGACGACAAATAGCTGGCTAGCTAACCTCGGTAAATTAAGATAATCACTCTAAGACTACACACTCTAAACCTAAACAACACAATTATCTTGGATACGATGATACAAAGACAGCAAAGACAGCTATGTAGCTAGCTAACACTACACTAATCAAGTCGTTCAGTTGAGTGTAATAGTTTCTCCAGTGCAGCTAATCAGTGGACGTTAGCTAGCTGGCTAGTGAAGACTACGTTAGGACGGCGAAATACGATAATTACGCAATTATCTTTGATACAAAGACGGCTATGTAGCTAGCTGAGAAGAAATTGCTAAGATTAGACAAATCAAACCGTTGTGCTATAATGAAATATAATGAAAAAGTTATACTACCCGCGGGAGCGAAGTGCAGATGCGACCACTCGCTCCAACCGGAACCGGAAGTCACAATCCTCTAAGGATGTTCAACTCTCACTTCTCTAAAGGGCCTGCCACTATAATCCTCTAAGGATGTTCAACTCTCACTTCTCTAAAGGGCCTGCCACTATAATCCTCTAAGGATGTTCAACTTTCACTTCTCTAAAGGATTGATTGAGTTATAAGCAGTTCATAGCATGAGTTCATAGAATGAGTTCATAGAATGAGTTATATTATCTATATATATATATATACACATTGTTGTAATGATGGTTTATAGAATGAGTTATATTATATATATATATATATACACATTGTTGTAATGATGGTTTATAGAATGAGTCATATTATCTATATATACAGTGTTGTAACGGTGGTTCATAGAATGAGTCATATTATATATATATATATATACACATTGTTGTAATGATGGTTTATAGAATGAGTCATATTATCTATATATACAGTGTTGTAATGATGGTTCATAGAATGAGTCATATTATCTATATATACAGTGTTGTAATGATGGTTCATAGAATGAGTCATATTATCTATATATACAGTGTTGTAACGGTGGTTCATAGAATGAGTCATATTATCTATATATACAGTGTTGTAACGATGGTTCATAGAATGAGTCATATTATCTATATATACAGTGTTGTAACGGTGGTTCATAGAATGAGTCATATTATCTATATATACAGTGTTGTAACGATGGTTCATAGAATGAGTCATATTATCTATATATACAGTGTTGTAACGATGGTTCATAGAATGAGTCATATTATCTATATATACAGTGTTGTAACGATGTACAAATAGTTAAAAGTACAAAAAGGTCAAATTAGATTGTTTGTTCTTCCCTGGTTGACCTTTTCTCGTGGCAACAGGTCACACATCTTGCTGCTGTGATGTCACACTGTGGTATTTCACCCAGTAGATATGGGAGTTTATCAAAATCGGGTTTGTTTTTCTAATTCGTTGTGGATCTGTATAACCTGAGGGAAATATGTCTCTAATATGGTCATACATTTGGCAGGAGGTTAGGAAGTGGAGCTCACTCTCTGTCTCTCTCTCTCTCTCTCTCTCTCTCTCTCTCTCTCTCTCTCTCTCTCTCTCTCTCTCTCTCTCTCTCTCTCTCTCTCTCTCTCTCTCTCTCTCTCTCTCTCTGTGTGTGTGTGTGTGTGTGTGTGTGTGTGTGTGTGTGTGTGTGTGTGTGTGTGTGTGTGTGTGTGTGTGTGTGTGTGTGTGTGTGTGTGTGTGTGTGTAATAGAGCTCAATCCTAGCCAGCTACGTCCCCTCTAGCTACGTCCCCTTCACCTGTCTCTACTCTATTCAATACAGAAGATGGATGGTACACACACACACACACACACACACACACACACACACACACACACACACACACACACACACACACACACACACACACACACACACACACACACACACACACACACACACACACACACACACACACACACACACACACTCAATACAAGAGATTGATGGTTTCCCTCCAGGCTGAGAATCACAATCATTTTAACTGGATTAGATCTGACTCTACGGGGCCTTGAGTTTCTGAGGAAGAGGTGTGTGTGTGTGTGTGTGTGTGTGTGTGTGTGTGTGTGTGTGTGTGTGTGTGTGTGTGTGTGTGTGTGTGTGTGTGTGTGTGTGTGTGTGTGTGTGTGTGTGTGTGTGTGTGTGTGTGTGTGTGTGTGATAGAAAGTGCAGGCATACATAACCCGTAGTATTTACTCTGTCTATGTACACAAGGTAAGATCTGGGTGGACCACCCCCTGTATGTTGGTTAGTGCACCAGGTGGTGCTGAAGGCTAGGTAAGACCTGGGTGGACCACCCCCTGTATGCTGGTTAGCGCGCCAGGTGGTGCTGAAGGCTAGGTAAGATCTGGGTGGACCACCCCCTGCATGTTGGTTAGCGCGCCAGGTGGTGCTGAAGGCTAGGTCAGACCTGGGTGGACCACCCCCTGTATGTTGGTTAGTGCACCAGGTGGTGCTGAAGGCTAGGTAAGATCTGGGTGGACCACCCCCTGCATGTTGGTTAGTGCACCAGGTGGTGCTGAAGGCTAGGTAAGTAGTGGGAAGGCAGGTAAGGTAGGAGTGGGGACTCTTTGCCTTAGTTCTGTCCAGCCCCTTTTCCTCCACTTTACCGTGATAAGGGTTCCGTCCAGCCCCTTTTCTCCACTTTACCGTGATAAGGGTTCCGTCCAGCCCCTTTTCTCCACTTTACCGTGTTAATTAAGGGTTCTGTCAAGCCCCTTTTCCCCACTTTACCGTGTTAATTAAGGGTTCTGTCCAGCCCCTTTTCTCCACTTTACTGTGTTAAGGGTTCCGTCCAGCCCCTTTTCTCCACTTTACCGTGATAAGGGTTCCATCCAGCCCCTTTTCTCCACTTTACCGTGATAAGGGTTCCGTCAGCCCCTTTTCTCCACTTTACCGTGTTAATTAAGGGTTCTGTCAAGCCCCTTTTCCCCACTTTACCGTGTTAATTAAGGGTTCTGTCCAGCCCCTTTTCTCCACTTTACTGTGTTAAGGGTTCCGTCCAGCCCCTTTTCTCCACTTTACCGTGATAAGGGTTCCATCCAGCCCCTTTTCTCCACTTTACCGTGTTAATTAAGGGTTCTGTCAAGCCCCTTTTCCCCACTTTACCGTGTTAATTAAGGGTTCTGTCCAGCCCCTTTTCTCCACTTTACCGTGTTAATTAAGGGTTCTGTCAAGCCCCTTTTCTCCACTTTACCGTGTTAAGGGTTCTGTCAAGCCCCTTTTTCTCCACTTTACCGTGTTAATTAAGGGTTCCGTCCAGCCCCTTTTCTCCACTTTACCGTGTTAAGGGTTCTGTCCAGCCCCTTTTCTCCACTTTACTGTGTTAAGGGTTCCGTCAGCCCCTTTTCTCCACTTTACTGTGTTAAGGGTTCTGTCCAGCCCCTTTTCTCCACTTTACCGTGTTAATTAAGGGTTCTGTCCAGCCCCTTTTCTCCACTTTACCGTGTTAATTAAGGGTTCCGTCCAGCCCCTTTTCTCCACTTTATCGTGTTAATTAAGGGTTCCGTCCAGCCCCTTTTCTCCACTTTACCATGATAAGGGTTCCGTCCAGCCCCTTTTCTCCACTTTACTGTGTTAAGGGTTCTGTCCAGCCCCTTTTCTCCACTTTACTGTGTTAAGGGTTCTGTCCAGCCCCTTTTCTCCACTTTACTGTGTTAAGGGTTCTGTCAAGCCCCTTTTTCTCCACTCTACCGTGTTGAGGGAGAATCCATTCCCTGTAAACTGTATTATGTTTCTGTGCCTCTGTCGTCCTTCCACCTACGATCACATACAGTCTTCACTCCACAGGGAGTTGAGATGTAGTAGGGCGTTGCCTTCCCTCCAAGAGGTGTGCATAACTGAGCCAACGTGTGTGTGTGTGTGTGTGTGTGTGTGTGTGTGTGTGTGTGTGTGTGTGTGTGTGTGTGTGTGTGTGTGTGTGTGTGTGTGTGTGTGTGTGTGTGTGTGTGTGTGTGTGTGTGTGTGTGTGTGTGTGTGAGACAGAAAGTGTGTGTGTGAGAGTGAAGCAGAGAGACAATGAGAGAGGGATAAAGTCACTATGTCTAAAACCAAATTAAGGAAGTGTGTGTTTGTGTGAGTGAGTCTCTGAGGCAGTGCCAGGGGTCACAATAGACTCACAATTAAACTAAAGTAGGAATCTATCAGAGAGAAGAACTCTGGGGGAGGGAGAGAGGAGGAAAGGAGGGGAGGATGAGAGGAGAGAGGAGGAAAGGAGGGGAGGATGAGAGGAGAGAGGAGGAAAGGAGGGGAGGATGAGAGGAGAGAGGAGGAAAGGAGGGGAGGATGAGAGGAGAGAGGAGGAAAGGAGGGGAGGATGAGAGGAGAGAGGAGGAAAGGAGGGGAGGATGAGAGGAGAGAGGAGGAAAGGAGGGGAGGATGAGAGGAGAGAGGAGTAAAGGAGGGGAGGATGAGAGGAGAGAGGAGGAAAGGAGGGGAGGATGAGAGGAGAGAGGCAGTAGTGGAGAGGATGAGAGGAGAGAGGAGGAAAGGAGGGGAGGATGAGAGGAGAGAGGAGTAAAGAAGGGGAGGATGAGAGGAGAGAGGAGGAAAGGAGGGGAGGATGAGAGGAGAGAGGAGGAAAGGAGGGGAGGATGAGAGGAGAGAGGAGGAAAGGAGGGGAGGATGAGAGGAGAGAGGCAGTAGTGGAGAGGGTGAGAGGAGAGAGGCAGTAGTGGAGAGGATGAGAGGAGAGAGGAAGTAGTGGAGAGGGTGAGAGGAGAGAGGCAGTAGTGGAGAGGATGAGAGGAGAGAGGAAGTAGTGGAGAGGGTGAGAGGAGAGAGGCAGTAGTGGAGAGGATGAGAGGAGAGAAGAAGTAGTGGAGAGGATGAGAGGAGAGAGGAAGTAGTGGAGAGGATGAGGAGGTGCATCTGGTCTCCCACCAGTGACTGACCAATCCTGCGTCAGAGGCCAGTAGGGGGATGCAGGGTGTTAAGCTGCCTATCCCAAACCTTAACCCTAACCTTAACCATTCAGAGTTAATGACTCCCCTGAACCATTCAGAGTTAATGACTCACCTTAACCATGTTAATGACTCACCTTAACCATTCAGAGTTAATGACTCACCTTAACCATGTTAATGACTCACCTTAACCATTCAGAGTTAATGACTCACCTTAACCATGTTAATGACTCACCTTAACCATTCAGAGTTAATGACTCACCTTAACCATTCATACCTTAACCTTAAACACTTTTTGACCTTTTGGAACAACTTTGAAATGCGACGTTTGAGAAACGTGAAAGAACGTCGAATTGTGATGTGAGACTGTGAGACCTTGTTGTCCTGCTGTTCCCTCATGCAGACCATCTGCCCATGCTGTTATCTCACCTGGACTTTACATAATGGCAGCTCTGTTTACTATCTGTGTGTGTGTGTGTGTGTGTGTGTGTGTGTGTGTGTGTGTGTGTGTGTGTGTGTGTGTGTGTGTGTGTGTGTGTGTGTGTGTGTGTGTGTGTGTGTGTGTGTGTGTGTGTGTGTGTGTGTGTGTGTGTGTGTGTGT
The DNA here is from genome assembly GCF_021184085.1 of Oncorhynchus gorbuscha. Lineage (NCBI taxonomy): Eukaryota > Metazoa > Chordata > Actinopteri > Salmoniformes > Salmonidae > Oncorhynchus > Oncorhynchus gorbuscha. Next base: position 128,859 of record NW_025745838.1, read on the forward strand.
GTGTTTGCAGTGGTGGAAAATGTACTCTTTTGATGTAAAACGTCAAAGTGATTACATGAGATCAGAGGTCGTAGGGAGGACAAGGCGTTATATTGATAGGTGCCATAATTCTGTCCTGCTTGAGCAGTATGTTTACTGAAGTACTTTACACCCTGCTGTGTGTGTGTTGCCCTGCTGTGTGTGTGTGTTGCCCTGCTGTGTGTGTGTGTTGCCCTGCTGTGTGTGTGTGTTGCCCTGCTGTGTGTGTGTGTTGCCCTGCTGTGTGTGTGTGTTGCCCTGCTGTGTGTGTGTGTTGCCCTGCTGTGTGTGTGTGTTGCCCTACTGTGTGTGTGTGTTGCCCTGCTGTGTGTGTGTGTTGCCCTGCTGTGTGTGTGTGTTGCCCTGCTGTGTGTGTGTGTTGCCCTGCTGTGTGTGTGTGTTGCCCTGCTGTGTGTGTGTGTTGCCCTACTGTGTGTGTGTGTTGCCCTGCTGTGTGTGTGTGTTGCCCTGCTGTGTGTGTGTGTTGCCCTGCTGTGTGTGTGTGTTGCCCTGCTGTGTGTGTGTGTTGCCCTACTGTGTGTGTGTGTTGCCCTGCTGTGTGTGTGTGTTGCCCTGCTGTGTGTGTGTGTTGCCCTGCTGTGTGTGTGTGTTGCCCTGCAGTGTTTGTGTGTGTTGCCCTGCTGTGTGTGTGTGTTGCCCTGCTGTGTGTGTGTGTTGCCCTGCTGTGTGTGTGTGTTGCCCTGCAGTGTTTGTGTGTGTTGCCCTGCAGTGTGTGTGTGTGTGTGTGTGTGTATGTTCCCTCAAGGCTTGAATTCAGTGGGTTTGAATCGGTGCCATCCGATGAATGTTTGTGCTGACTGTGCTGAACCATGTGTGTCTGACTTCCTCGTTCTCTGGTAATACTGGTAATACACACACACACACACACACACACACACACACACACACACACACACACACACACACACACACACACACACACACACACACACACACACACACACACACACACACACACACACACACACACACACACACACACACACACACACACAGAATCAGCACTTTTGGAGAACAATGAACTAAAGTGGTCCCAACCTGAAAGTAACAAAGTGAGGAAATGGAAAAGATATTTTAGGACAGAACCCTCAGTTCCCTTTAATTAATACAACCAACATCAAAGATCTTTTAGGACAGAACCCTCAGTTCCCTTTAATTAATACAACCAACATCAAAGATCTTTTAGGACAGAACCCTCAGTTCCCTTTAATTAATACAACCAACATCAAAGATCTTTTAGGACAGAACCCTCAGTTCCCTTTAATTAATACAACCAACATCAAAGATCTTTTAGGACAGAACCCTCAGTTCCCTTTAATTAATACAACCAACATCAAAGATCTTTTAGGACAGAACCCTCAGTTCCCTTTAATTAATACAACCAACATCAAAGATCTTTTAGGACAGAACCCTCAGTTCCCTTTAATTAATACAACCAACATCAAAGATCTTTTAGGACAGAACCCTCAGTTCCCTTTAATTAATACAACCAACATCAAAGATCTTTTAGGACAGAACCCTCAGTTCCCTTTAATTAATACAACCAACATCAAAGATCTTTTAGGACAGAACCCTCAGTTCCCTTTAATTAATACAACCAACATCAAAGATCTTTTAGGACAGAACCCTCAGTTCCCTTTAATTAATACAACCAACATCAAAGATCTTTTAGGACAGAACCCTCAGTTCCCTTTAATTAATACAACCAACATCAAAGATCTTTTAGGACAGAACCCTCAGTTCCCTTTAATTAATACAACCAACATCAAAGATCTTTTAGGACAGAACCCTCAGTTCCCTTTAATTAATACAACCAACATCAAAGATCTTTTAGGACAGAACCCTCAGTTCCCTTTAATTAATACAACCAACATCAAAGATCTTTTAGGACAGAACCCTCAGTTCCCTTTAATTAATACAACCAACATCAAAGATCTTTTAGGACAGAACCCTCAGTTCCCTTTAATTAATACAACCAACATCAAAGATCTTTTAGGACAGAACCCTCAGTTCCCTTTAATTAATACAACCAACATCAAAGATCTTTTAGGACAGAACCCTCAGTTCCCTTTAATTAATACAACCAACATCAAAGATCTTTTAGGACAGAACCCTCAGTTCCCTTTAATTAATACAACCAACATCAAAGATCTTTTAGGACAGAACCCTCAGTTCCCTTTAATTAATACAACCAACATCAAAGATCTTTTAGGACAGAACCCTCAGTTCCCTTTAATTAATACAACCAACATCAAAGATCTTTTAGGACAGAACCCTCAGTTCCCTTTAATTAATTTCAAAGATCTTTTAGGACAGAACCCTAGTTCCTTTAATTAATACAACTTACATCAAAGATCTTTTGGTGCAGTTCCCTTTAATTAATACAACCAACATCAAAGTTTAACAGTCAGTTCCCTTTAATTAATACAACCAACATCAAAGATCTTTTAGGACAGAATCAGTTCCCTTTAATTAATACAACCAACATCAAAGATCTTTTAGGACAGAACCCTCAGTTCCCTTTAATTAATACAACCAACATCAAAGATCTTTTAGGACAGAACCCTCAGTTCCCTTTAATTAATACAACCAACATCAAAGATCTTTTAGGACAGAACCCTCAGTTCCCTTTAATTAATACAACCAACATCAAAGATCTTTTAGGACAGAACCATTTCAGTTCCCTTTAATTAATACAACCAACATCAAAGATCTTTTAGGACAGAACCCTCAGTTCCCTTTAATTAATACAACCAACATCAAAGATCTTTTAGGACAGAACCCTCAGTTCCCTTTAATTAATACAACCAACATCAAAGATCTTTTAGGACAGAACCCTCAGTTCCCTTTAATTAATACAACCAACATCAAAGATCTTTTAGGACAGAACCCTCAGTTCCCTTTAATTAATACAACCAACATCAAAGATCTTTTAGGGACAGAACCCTCAGTTCCCTTTAATTAATACAACCAACATCAAAGATCTTTTAGGACAGAACCCTCAGTTCCCTTTAATTAATACAACCAACATCAAAGATCTTTTAGGACAGAACCCTCAGTTCCCTTTAATTAATACAACCAACATCAAAGATCTTTTAGGACAGAACCCTCAGTTCCCTTTAATTAATACAACCAACATCAAAGATCTTTTAGGACAGAACCCTCAGTTCCCTTTAATACAACCAACATCAAAGATCTTTTAGGACAGAACCCTCAGTTCCCTTTAATTAATACAACCAACATCAAAGATCTTTTAGGACAGAACCCTCAGTTCCCTTTAATTAATACAACCAACATCAAAGATCTTTTAGGACAGAACCCTCAGTTCCCTTTAATTAATACAACCAACATCAAAGATCTTTTAGGACAGAACCCTCAGTTCCCTTTAATTAATACAACCAACATCAAAGATGAGAGAAGGACAGAACCCTCAGTTCCCTTTAATTAATACAACCAACATCAAAGATCTTTTAGGACAGAACCCTCAGTTCCCTTTAATTAATACAACCAACATCAAAGATCTTTTGGACAGAACCCTCAGTTCCCTTTAATTAATACAACCAACATCAAAGATCTTTTAGGACAGAACCCTCAGTTCCCTTTAATTAATACAACCAACATCAAAGATCAGGACAGAACCCTCAGTTCCCTTTAATTAATACAACCAACATCAAAGATCTTTTAGGACAGAACCCTCAGTTCCCTTTAATTAATACAACCAACATCAAAGATCTTTTAGGACAGAACCCTCAGTTCCCTTTAATTAATACAACCAACATCAAAGATCTTTTAGGACAGAACCCTCAGTTCCCTTTAATTAATACAACCAACATCAAAGATCTTTTAGGACAGAACCCTCAGTTCCCTTTAATTAATACAACCAACATCAAAGATCTTTTAGGACAGAACCCTCAGTTCCCTTTAATTAATACAACCAACATCAAAGATCTTTTAGGACAGAACCCTCAGTTCCCTTTAATTAATACAACCAACATCAAAGATATTTTAGGACAGAACCCTCAGTTCCCTTTAATTAATACAACCAACATCAAAGATCTTTTAGGACAGAACCCTCAGTTCCTTTAATTAATACAACCAACATCAAAGATCTTTTAGGACAGAACCCTCAGTTCCCTTTAATTAATACAACCAACATCAAAGATCTTAGGACAGAACCCTCAGTTCCCTTTAATTAATACAACCAACATCAAAGATCTTTTAGGACAGAACCCTCAGTTCCCTTTAATTAATACAACCAACATCAAAGATCTTTTAGGACAGAACCCTCAGTTCCCTTTAATTAATACAACCAACATCAAAGATCTTTTAGGACAGAACCCTCAGTTCCCTTTAATTAATACAACCAACATCAAAGATCTTTTAGGACAGAACCCTCAGTTCCCTTTAATTAATACAACCAACATCCTTTAGGACAGAACCCTCAGTTCCCTTTAATTAATACAACCAACATCAAAGATCTTTTAGGACAGAACCCTCAAAGTTCCCTTTAATTAATACAACCAACATCAAAGATCTTTTAGGACAGAACCCTCAGTTCCCTTTAATTAATACAACCAACATCAAAGATATTTTAGGACAGAACCCTCAGTTCCCTTTAATTAATACAACCAACATCAAAGATCTTTTAGGACAGAACCCTCAGTTCCCTTTAATTAATACAACCAACATCAAAGATCTTTTAGGACAGAACCCTCAGTTCCCTTTAATTAATACAACCAACATCAAAGATCTTTTAGGACAGAACCCTCAGTTCCCTTTAATTAATACAACCAACATCAAAGATCTTTTAGGACAGAACCCTCAGTTCCCTTTAATTAATACAACCAACATCAAAGATCTTTTAGGACAGAACCCTCAGTTCCCTTTAATTAATACAACCAACATCAAAGATCTTTTAGGACAGAACCCTCAGTTCCCTTTAATTAATACAACCAACATCAAAGATCTTTTAGGACAGAACCCTCAGTTCCCTTTAATTAATACAACCAACATCAAAGATCTTTTAGGACAGAACCCTCAGTTCCCTTTAATTAATACAACCAACATCAAAGATCTTTTAGGACAGAACCCTCAGTTCCCTTTAATTAATACAACCAACATCAAAGATCTTTTAGGACAGAACCCTCAGTTCCCTTTAATTAATACAACCAACATCAAAGATCTTTTAGGACAGAACCCTCAGTTCCCTTTAATTAATACAACCAACATCAAAGATCTTTTAGGACAGAACCCTCAGTTCCCTTTAATTAATACAACCAACATCAAAGATCTTTTAGGACAGAACCCTCAGTTCCCTTTAATTAATACAACCAACATCAAAGATCTTTTAGGACAGAACCCTCAGTTCCCTTTAATTAATACAACCAACATCAAAGATCTTTTAGGACAGAACCCTCAGTTCCCTTTAATTAATACAACCAACATCAAAGATCTTTTAGGACAGAACCCTCAGTTCCCTTTAATTAATACAACCAACATCAAAGATCTTTTAGGACAGAACCCTCTGTTCCCTTTAATTAATACAACCAACATCAAAGATCTTTTAGGACAGAACCCTCAGTTCCCTTTAATTAATACAACCAACATCAAAGATCTTACATTTACATTTAAGTCGTTTAGCAGACGCTCTTATCCAGAGCGACTTACAAATTGGTGCATTCACCTTATGACATCCAGTGGAACAGTCACTTTACAATAGTGCATCTAAATCTTAAAGGGGGGGGTGAGAAGGATTACTTATCCTATCCTAGGTATTCCTTAAAGAGGTGGGGTTTCAGGTGTCTCCGGAAGGTGGTGATTGACTCCGCTGTCCTGGTGTCGTGAGGGAGTTTGTTCCACCATTGGGGGGCCAGAGCAGCGAACAGTTTTGACTGGGCTGAGCGGGAACTGTACTTCCTCAGTGGTAGGGAGGCGAGCAGGCCAGAGGTGGATGAACGCAGTGCCCTTGTTTGGGTGTAGGGCCTGATCAGAGCCTGGAGGTACTGAGGTGCCGTTCCCCTCACAGCTCTGTAGGCAAGCACCATGGTCTTGTAGCGGATGCGAGCTTCAACTGGAAGCCAGTGGAGAGAGCGGAGGAGCGGGGTGACGTGAGAGAACTTGGGAAGGTTGAACACCAGACGGGCTGCTGCGTTTTGGATGAGTTGTAGGGGTTTAATGGCACAGGCAGGGAGCCCAGCCAACAGCGAGTTGCAGTAATCCAGACGGGAGATAATATAATAATAATAATAATAATATATGCCATTTAGCAGACGCTTTTATCCAAAGCGACTTACAGTCATGTGTGCATACATTCTACGTATGGGTGGTCCCGGGAAACAAACCTACTACCCTGGCGTTACAAGCACCATGCTCTACCAACTGAGCTACAGAAGGACCAGATGACAAGTGCCTGGATTAGGACCTGCGCCGCTTCCTGTGTGAGGCAGGGTCGTACTCTGCGGATGTTGTAGAGCATGAACCTACAGGAACGGGCCACCGCCTTGATGTTAGTTGAGAACGACAGGGTGTTGTCCAGGATCACGCCAAGGTTCTTAGCGCTCTGGGAGGAGGACACAATGGAGTTGTCAACCGTGATGGCGAGATCATGGAACGGGCAGTCCTTCCCCGGGAGGAAGAGCAGCTCCGTCTTGCCGAGGTTCAGCTTGAGGTGGTGATCCGTCATCCACACTGATATGTCTGCCAGACATGCAGAAATGCGATTCGCCACCTGGTCATCAGAAGGGGGAAAGGAGAAGATTAATTGTGTGTCGTCTGCATAGCAATGATAGGAGAGACCATGTGAGGTTATGACAGAGCCAAGTGACTTGGTGTATAGCGAGAATAGGAGAGGGCCTAGAACAGAGCCCTGGGGGACACCAGTGGTGAGAGCGCGTGGTGAGGAGACAGATTCTCGCCACGCCACCTGGTAGGAGCGACCTGTCAGGTAGGACGCAATCCAAGCGTGGGCCGCGCCGGAGATGCCCAACTCGGAGAGGGTGGAGAGGAGGATCTGATGGTTCACAGTATCGAAGGCAGCCGATAGGTCTAGAAGGATGAGAGCAGAGGAGAGAGAGTTAGCTTTAGCGGTGCGGAGCGCCTCCGTGATACAGAGAAGAGCAGTCTCAGTTGAATGACTAGTCTTGAAACCTGACTGATTTGGATCAAGAAGGTCATTCTGAGAGAGATAGCGGGAGAGCTGGCCAAGGACGGCACGTTCAAGAGTTTTGGAGAGAAAAGAAAGAAGGGATACTGGTCTGTAGTTGTTGACATCGGAGGGATCGAGTGTAGGTTTTTTCAGAAGGGGTGCAACTCTCGCTCTCTTGAAGACGGAAGGGACGTAGCCAGCGGTCAGGGATGAGTTGATGAGCGAGGTGAGGTAAGGGAGAAGGTCTCCGGAAATGGTCTGGAGAAGAGAGGAGGGGATAGGGTCAAGCGGGCAGGTTGTTGGGCGGCCGGCCGTCACAAGACGCGAGATTTCATCTGGAGAGAGAGGGGAGAAAGAGGTCAGAGCACAGGGTAGGGCAGTGTGAGCAGAACCAGCGGTGTCGTTTGACTTAGCAAACGAGGATCGGATGTCGTCGACCTTCTTTTCAAAATGGTTGACGAAGTCATCTGCAGAGAGGGAGAGGGGGGGGAGGAGGATTCAGGAGGGAGGAGAAGGTGGCAAAGAGCTTCCTAGGGTTAGAGGCAGAAGCTTGGAATTTAGAGTGGTAGAAAGTGGCTTTAGCAGCAGAGACAGAAGAGGAAAATGTAGAGAGGAGGGAGCGAAAGGATGCCAGGTCCGCAGGGATGCGAGTTTTCCTCCATTTCCGCTCGGCTGCCCGGAGCCCTGTTCTGTGAGCTCGCAATGAGTCGTCGAGCCACGGAGCGGGAGGGGAGGACCGAGCCGGCCTGGAGGATAGGGGGCATAGAGAGGACAGAACCCTCAGTTCCCTTTAATTAATACAACCAACATCAAAGATATTTTAGGACAGAACCCTCAGATCCCTTTAATTAATACAACCAACATCAAAGATCTTTTAGGACAGAACCCTCAGTTCCCTTTAATTAATACAACCAACATCAAAGGTATTTTAGGACAGAACCCTCAGTTCCCTTTAATTAATACAACCAACATCAAAGATCTTTTAGTGCAGAACCCTCAGTTCCCTTTAATTAATACAACCAACATCAAAGATATTTTAGGACAGAACCCTCAGATCCCTTTAATTAATAAAACCAACATCAAAGATTTTAGGACAGAACCCCTCTTGTTAAATATAGATGTGGTCTCTCTTGTTAAATATAGATGTGGTCTCTCTTGTTAAATATAGATGTGGTCTTTCTTGTTAATATAGATGTGGTCTCTCTTGTTAAATATAGATGTGGTCCCTCTTGTTAAATATAGATGTGGTCCCTCTTGTTAAATATAGATGTGGTTTCTCTTGTTAAATATAGATGTGGTCTCTCTTGTTATATATAGATGTGGAATGGTCCCTCTTGTTAAATATAGATGTGGTCTCTCTTGTTAAATATAGATGTGGTCCCTCTTGTTAAATATAGATGTGGTCCCTCTTGTTAAATATAGATGTGGTCCTCTTGTTAAATATAGTGGTCCCTCTTGTTAAATGTAGATGTGGAGTGGTCCCTCTTGTTAAATATAGATGTGGTCTCTCTTGTTAAATATAGATGTGGTCCCTCTTGTTAAATATAGATGTGGTCCCTCTTGTTAAATATAGATGTGGAGTGGTCCCTCTTGTTAAATATAGATGTGGTCTCTCTTGTTAAATGTAGATGTGGAGTGGTCCCTCTTGTTAAATGTAGATGTGGTCTCTCTTGTTCATATAGATGTGGTCCCTCTTGTTAAATGTAGATGTGGAGTGGTCCCTCTTGTTAAATGTAGATGTGGAGTGGTCCCTCTTGTTAAATATAGATGTGGTCTCTCTTGTTAAATATAGATGTGGTCTCTCTTGTTAAATATAGATGTGGTCTCTCTTGTTAAATATAGATGTGGTCTCTCTTGTTAAATATAGATGTGGTCTCTCTTGTTAAATATAGATGTGGTCTCTCTTGTTAAATATAGATGTGGTCTCTCTTGTTAAATATAGATGTGGTGCCTCTTGTTAAATATAGATGTGGTCCCTCTTGTTAAATATAGATGTGGTCTCTCTTGTTAAATATAGATGTGGTCTCTCTTGTTAAATATAGATGTGGTCTCTCTTGTTAAATATAGATGTGGTCCCTCTTGTTAAATATAGATGTGGTCTCTCTTGTTAAATATAGATGTGGTCTCTCTTGTTAAATATAGATGTGGTCTCTCTTGTTAAATATAGATGTGATCTCTCTTGTTAAATATAGATGTGGTCTCTCTTGTTAAATATAGATGTGGAGTTTACAAACTAATCTACACTGTGGTAAACTAAATGAATATAAACTAAATATACAAACTAATCTTCACTGTGAGAAACAAACATGGTTCTCAGAAAATAAGTCTGTGGTCACATGGTGATGGTTAGTGTCGTACTATTGGTTAGACAGTTTCCCCTTTAATGAGGTTGACAGTTAAAACTGTCTCTGACATTAGACTGAGTCACACAGAGACTCCAGCTGTGCAGCGAACAGACACAAACCTACAACTGAGATAACAGCAGACTTTACAACAGTAGAAGTTACAACAGTAGAAGATACAACAGTAGAAGATACAACAGTAGAAGATACAACAGTAGAAGTTACAACAGTAGAAGATACAACAGTAGAAGATACAACAGTAGAAGTTACGAGAGAAGAAGATACAACAGTAGAAGTTACAACAGTAGAAGATACAACAGTAGAAGTTACGAGAGAAGAAGATACAACAGTAGAAGTTACAACAGTAGAAGTTACGAGAGAAGAAGTTACGAGAGAAGAAGATACAACAGTAGAAGATACAACAGTAGAAGATACAACAGTAGAAGTTACAACAGTAGAAGTTTCAAGAGTAGGTGTTTTTTTGGGGACCACAACCGTATAAAGATGTATAAGGGAATCTATGAAAACACAAATGGATTTGAAGATGAAGAACCTAACGAAATAGAGACCATTGACATTGATGATCATATTTACAACAACAAAAGACCCATCATGCCCCGCAAGAAGGATGGAGCTGGTGAACAACATTCAGGTAACAGTTTATCCTTGTGTAATGCTAGACACTGACACACACTTACACCCCGACACGCACGCACGCACGCACGCACGCACGCACGCACGCACGCACGCACGCACGCACGCACGCACGCACACACACACACACACACACACACACACACACACACACACACACACACACACACACACACACACACACACACACACACACACACAGCTGCTCTTGTCTACTCTCCTGTTCATCAGTGTTGTGTTCGAGACTGAGACCGGGCTGGAGGGGGATAAACCGAGTCAAGACTGAGACCGGGCTGGAGGGGGATAAACCGAGTCAAGACTGAGACCGGGCTGGAGGGGGATAAACCGAGTCAAGACTGAGACCGGGCTGGAGAGGGCTAAACCGAGTCAAGACTGAGACCGGGCTGGAGAGGGCTAAACCGAGTCAAGACTGAGACCGGGCTGGAGGGGGCTAAACCAAGTCAAGACTGAGACCGGGCTGGAGGGGGCTAAACCAAGTCAAGACTGAGACCGGGCTGGAGGGGGCTAAACCAAGTCAAGACAGAGACCGGGCTGGAGGGGGCTAAACCAAGTCAAGACTGAGACCGGGCTGGAGGTGGCTAGACCGAGTCAAGACTGAGACCGGGCTGGAGGGGGATAAACCGAGTCAAGACTGAGACCGGGCTGGAGAGGGCTAAACCGAGTCAAGACTGAGACCGGGCTGGAGGGGGCTAAACCAAGTCAAGACTGAGACCGGGCTGGAGGGGGCTAAACCAAGTCAAGACTGAGACCGGGCTGGAGTCAAGACTGGGGCTAAACCAAGTCAAGACTGAGACCGGGCTGGGGGGCTAAACCAAGTCAAGACTGAGACCGGGCTGGAGGGGGCTAAACCGAGTCAAGACTGAGACCGGGCTGGAGGTGGCTAAACCGAGTCAAGACTGAGACCGGGCTGGAGGTGGCTAAACCGAGTCAAGACTGAGACCGGGCTGGAGGGGGATAAACCGAGTCAAGACTGAGACCGGGCTGGAGGTGGCTAAACCGAGTCAAGACTGAGACCAGGCTGGAGAGGGCTAAACCGAGTCAAGACTGAGACCGGGCTGGAGGTGGCTAGACCGAGTCAAGACTGAGACCGGGCGAGTCAAGACTGAGACCAGGCTGGAGAGGGCTAAACCAAGTCAAGACTGAGACCGGGCTGGAGGGGTCAAGCTGAGACCCTGAGACCGGGCTGGAGGGGAGTCAAGACTGAGACCAAGTCAAGACTGAGACCGGGGGGGGCTAAACCAAGTCAAGACTGAGGGGGGACCGAGTCAAGACTAAGACCAGAAAAAGGCGAGTCCAATTCAAGACCATGATTGTAATTTTGTCAAATCACCACCATAATATGAGTTGATGTCCAGTATGTCTGTGTTCATATTTCAGAGACATCATACAGTTGAAGTCAGAACTTTACATACACCTAGGAGTCATTTAAAGCTAGGTTTTCAACCACTTAACAGGTTTCTTGTTAACAAACTATAGTTTTGACACAAGTAATTCTTGTTTACATTTACATTGTTGACATTTTCCAACAATTCACTGTATCACAACTCCAGTGGGTCAGAAGATTACACACAGAAGGGCACTTTTCGGCATTTTCTGTATGATTGATGAGAATCTCCATATTGCAAAAGTACGGCCCCTTACTAGAGACATGGGTGAATGTTTCTAAAATTCGCCGACGGCGGCGGGCCGTGCAGCTGGGCAAGATTTTCCGGGAAGTCATCGAACGAAGTCTCTCGGACATTCGGTTGTCGTTTCATAAAATGTTAAAATTTTGGTCATTTTTCCGCTGTCCCGGTAAATTCCACCAGATGACGAATGGAATCTTATTGCAAATGTATAAAACATCACCAATTACGACAAGGCCATTTCTCCTAAAAGGAAAAGACTTCGAAGACGTAACTTGGTGAGCATAGGTTTGGACTAATGGACTGTTAGCCCAGAAACAAGATGGCATTGAGGCCTAAACGCTTTTTGAGTTAAGGTCCATTTTTCTGGGATTAAAGGTCAAAAACCGAAAATAGAGCAAAAATAGAGCACTAAAATGACCACTTCATGTCAAAGTACATGAACTTATGGTGTCAGGAAAAAAACAACCAGCCATTTATCTATCATCATTTACGAGAAATCGTACATTGTACAATTGGTGATGGTCAAAGAAATGTTTTTTAAAAAGTTACAGAAAAAAAAGTTACAGATCCAGTTGTGTTTAGACGGGTTTCGGAGCTCTAAGTGATTTCTGTCATTTTCTGAAATAACACACACTCATTCAACCCTCTGTAAATAAGTCAGTCCTTAATTAACATAAAAACTTAAAACTCAATATTCTGTAAGAGCTTACTCCAAGGAGGATATGTGTTCACTTTCAGCTTCCTGTGTCAACCGGAAGTGCTTTAAAATGGGGTCATAGAGGCTGTTTTGAATAGTTAAAATCTTTTCAAAACTTCATATGTGTGATTAACCCTTATTAAATGTAAATCAGTCATTTCTTCCAACAGATGTCAAAGAAAAGCTCTCACACACACAGCAGGATGGAGTGACACCGTGCGGGGCTTAACCTGTTGGTACTAGGGGGCAGTATTTTCATTTTTGGAGAAATAACGTTCCCATATTAAACGGGATATTTTGTCAGGACAAGATGCTAGAATATGCATATAATTGACAGTTTAGGATTGAAAACACTCTAAAGTTTCCAAAACTGTAAAAATATTGTCTGTGAGTATAACAGAACTGATGTTACAGGCGAAAGCCTGAGAAAAATCCAATCCGGAAGTGACTCATCTTTTGAAAGCCCTGCATCCCTATTGAGCTATGCCCTATCACCCAGATTACACTTTCTACGCATTTATGTTGAAGAATACCCGTAGGCGGCTTCAAGTGGTCACATGATGCTCCCAGAGAGATTATTGCGTGAAATACAGAGGTAGCCATTATTCCAATCGCTTCTACTGAGAAACCAATTGTATATATATTAACCGAATAGATATTTGAAAAACACCTTGAGGATTGATTATAAACAACGTTTGCCATGTTTCTGTCGATATTATGGAGCTAATTTTGAATATTTTTCGGCGTTGTCGTGACCGCAATTTCTGCTCGATTTCTCAGCCAAACGTGAAGAACAAACGTAGCTATTTCGCCTACAAAGATAATATTTTGGAAAAAAATGAACTTTGGCTATCTACCTGGGAGTCTCATGAGTGAAAACATCCGAAGTTCATCAAAGGTAAACGATTTAATATGATTACTTTTCTGATTTTCGTGACAAGGTTGCCTGCTGCTAGCAAGGCATAATGCTATGCTAGGCTATCGATAAACTTACACAAGTGCTTGTCTAGCTTTGGTTGTAAATCATATTTTGAAAATCTGAGATGACAGGGTGATTAACAAAATGCTAAGCTGTGTTCCAATATATTTCACTTGTGATTTTTATGAATAGGAATATTTTCTAGGAAGATTTATGTCCATTGCGTTATGCTAATTAGTGTCAGATGATGACAACCCAAAAAGTGGGTTTGGTGTCAGTTTGTATCAGTTTGATGTCAGAATGATATCTAATTGTTTGATGGATGGTGACTTTCTGGTTGACTTTTGTCCATTTACAATATGTTTAAACAGTGATAGACCATCACCAAATGGACAGGATGAAATCAGCACAACTAGCTATGGAGAGGAACCACTATCACTGCCAGGCCATCCCGAGTTCATCGGTCCAGTCAATTTCGCATTTCTGCATTATTTTTGAGCATGTCAAATTGGTGATGGTAAATGCCCATTGAAACATATTGCAAATAGACATCCGTGCGCCTGGTGATTGGAACGGGTTACCAGAAGCACTTCTTGCGACTAGCAAACCCGTATCCGGGAGCGTAGCCTCAAATGCATTAGCATAACGCAACTTTTCCTATTCATGAAAAATCGCAAATTAAATGAAATAAATATATTCAAACACAAGCTTAGCCTTTTGTTAACAACACTGTCATCTCAGATTTTCAAAATATGCGTTACAGCCAACGCTAGACAAGCATTTGTGTAAGTTTATCATGGCATAATGCTATGCTAGGCTGTGCTGGCAGCAGGCAACATTTTCACGAAAATAAGAAAAGCAACCAAATTAAATAATTTACCATTGAATAACTTCAGATGCTTTCACTCAGGAGACTCCCAGTTAGATATCAAATGTTCATTTTTTTCCAAAAATATTATTTTTGTAGGCGAAATAGCTCCTGTTTGGTCATCAGTTTTGGCTGAGAAATCGACCGAAAAATACTTAAACTATAACGACAAACCTTTTTCAGCATTTGCTCCATAATATCGACAGAAACACGGAAAACGTTGTTTAGGATCCATCCTCAAGGTGTTTTTAACATATATATTCAATAATATATCCGTCAAGGCAATTGGTTTCTCATAAGAAGTGATTGGAAAAATGGCTACCTCGGTATTTTACGCGAGATTTTCTCCGGGAGACACCATGTGACCACTCGCCAAATATGGTCCCTTACAGCCATTCTCCAATGGAAATGCCTAAAAAGATGTCACAATGCTGTAGACAGCTTGGGGAATGCGTGGAAAACGTAAGCTCATTCGTAGCTCATTCACAGCCATATAAGGAGTCATTGGCATGAGGCGGATTCAAAAAATGTAGCACTTCCTGATTGGATTTTTATCTGGGTTTTCTATCCAAAGCTGTCAATTATATGCATAGTCGAGCATCTTTTCGTGACAAAATATCTTGTTTACAACAGGAACGTTTTTTATCCAAAAAATTAAAATATCGCCCCCTAGTTGTAAAAGGTTTTAAGGGGGTGATGTTATTTTTTTCACATTTTCAAAATATGACCCTTGGGTCTTCACTTGATGTGCATTTGCAATATGAAAATTTACTGTGGAGCAAATTTACTCGCCATCTATTGTAGTAACTGACTTTTAAATTTAAAAAACAACTTGTAACTCTGCAAACGCCTTTCCCCGTACCGCGAGCCAGCATTACGCACTCCTGCCTTTCCCCGTCCCGCGAGCCAGGCTCCCCAGCATTACGCACTCCTGCCTTTCCCCGTCCCGCGAGCCAGGCTCCCCAGCATTACACACTCCTGCCTTTCCCCGTCCCGCGTATTCCCCCACTGCTGCAGTGACTGTCGAATGTCGTTGTTCTGCCCGTGTGCTGACTCTGTGCCTGTCTTATTTCATGTCTGTTCCTTATTCAATTTTGACTCCCCGTACCTGCTTCTCATCTCCGGCATCGGGTCCCTACAAGTGTAGCCTTGTGTTTTAGGTTATTGTCCAACTGAAAGGTCAAATGTTCTCCCAGTGCCTGGTGTCAAGCACCAGGTTTTCCTCTAGGATTTTTCCTAGTTAATTCCAGTCTGTTTTTTTATTTAATCCTGAAACTATGGAGACTCAAATGTGTTATGTTTTGGGAAAATCCAATACAACACTGTGTTCAGGACAACATTTTAATTTCTTTGCCACATTTTTGCCAGTATTTTCTATGTTGGACAGCTTCCTTATTTCCACATTGTCAAGTAGTGTTGAGGAGTAACTACAATGTTGATCCATCCTCAGTTTTCTCCTTTCAACCATTAAACTCTGTCATGTAGGTTAGTATACTATACTTCGACCAGGGCGTGACACCTATCACAACCATTAAACTGCATAACTGTTTTAAAGTCACCATTGGCCGTATGGTGAAATCCCTGAGCAGTTTCCTTCCTCTCCGGCAACTGAGTTATGGACACCTGTATCTTTTTAGTGACTGGGTATATTGATACACCATTCAAAGTGCAATAACTTCACCATGCTCAAAGGGATATTCAACATCTGTATTTTTTAAATAACTTATCAGTAGGTGTCCTTCTTTGCGAGGCATTGGAAAACCACCCTGGTCTTTGTGGTTGAATCTGTGTTTGAAATCCACTGTCTGACTGAGGGACCTTACAGATAATTGTATGTGTTGGGGTACAGAGATGAGGTAGTCATTAAAAAAAATCCATGCAAGTCCATGCAACTTATTATGTGACTTGTTAAACAAATGTTTACAAATGTTTACTCCTGAATGTATTTAGACCAATAAGAGGTTGAATAATTATTGACTCACAAAACTCCAGCTTTTCATTTTTTATTAATTTGTAAACATTTCTAAAAACATATTTCCAGGAGAGTGACAATAATTTTTTATTTCATTCAGACTAACACAAAATGTGGAAAATTCATTTTTGGGTTACCTTGCACCCCTGCACATCAACAATGTATTGGCCCATGTTAATGCTATTCGTTATTTAATCCTTGTCAGTATTTCTATTTATTTCTCTCTGCATTGTTGGAAAATGACCCATAGGTCAGCGTTTCACTATTAGCATACACCTGTTGTTTTATGAAGTAATTAACCAATGGAATTGGATTGTAATTGAAATAGCTTCCGGCAGTCATTTTGGGTGCCTCAACTCATGCATGTTTAAGCAAATAATTCTGTTAGAGGTTCTGGAAGTCAAGCAGTAGAACATGTGAGGTTCTGGAACTCAGTTCTGGTGTTCTTTTCCATGTTCCTTGTGTATTTCCCTCAGTGATTCAAAGAGCAACTGGAAAGAAAAACACGTGTGTATACATTGATCAAGTTCTAATGATAATAATATGTACTTCAGTGTATCTTTGGAGGTGGAAGAGACATTTCCCAACTGCTGCAGTGTGTCTGGGGCTGCTGTGTGTTCTCCTACTGGCTTGGATCATAGGCCTGTTACTCTACCGTGAGTTTGATATGTTCTCACTCAAACATTCTTCATCATCAGTGGTGTAATGACCACGGTTCAATTACATTTCAATACCATTCAATTTAATTCAGAAAACACACCAAATTCCAATTCCACACGTTTCTAATTGAAAATTATTCCAGTGTACTTCCTGAATGGACTGGAATTGAAATTGACATCAGTCTGGGTCATGTCTCATTAACTTTTCCACTTTTATCTTGGTTGTTGATTGTATTATTTCACAGAGAGAAGCCAATTGACCAGTTCTGACACCCTGACCAAAGAGAGAGACCAGCTACAGACCAGTTACAACACCCTGACCAAAGAGAGAGACCAGATACAGACCAGTTTCAACACCCTGACCAAAGAGAGAGACCAGCTACAGACCAGTTCCGACACCCTGACCAAAGAGAGAGACCAGCTACAGACCAGTTTCAACACCCTGACCAAAGAGAGAGACCAGATACAGACCAGCAACAACACCCCGACCAAAGTGAGAGACCAGCTACAGACCAGCTACAACACCCTGGCCAAAGAGAGAGACCAGCTACAGACTAGCAACAACATGCTGACCAAAGAGAGAGACCAGCTACAGACCAGCTACAACACCCTGACCAAAGAGAGAGACCAGCTACAGACCAGCTACAACACTCTGACCAAAGAGAGAGACCAGCTACAGACCAGCTACAACACCCTGACTGAAGAGAGAGACCAGCTACAGACAAGTTCCAACACCCTGACCAAAGAGAAAGACCAGCTACAGACCAGTTCCAACACCCTGACCAAAGAGAGAGACCAGCTACAGACCAGTTACAATAGCCTGACCAAAGAGAGAGACCAGCTACAGACCAGTTCCAACACCCTGATCAAAGAGAAAGACCAGATACAGACCAGCTACAACACCCTGACCAAAGAGAGAGACCAGCTACAGACCAGATACAACACCCTGACCAAAGAGAGAGACCAGCTACAGACCAACTACAACACCCTGACCAAAGAGAGAGACCAGATACAGACCAGCTACAACACCCTGACTGAAGAGAGAGACCAGCTACAGACAAGTTCCAACACCCTGACCAAAGAGAGAGACCAGCTACAGACCAACTACAACACCCTGACCAAAGAGAGAGACCAGCTACAGACCAGTAACAACACCCTTACTGCAGAAAGAGACCAGCTGCAGACCAATTATAACACCCTGACCAAACAGAGAGACCAGCTAGAGACCAGCTGCAACACCCTGACCAAAGAGAGAGACCAGCTACAGACCAACTACAACACCCTGACCAAAGAGAGAGACAAGATACAGACCAGTAACAACACTGAAGAAAGAGACCAGCTACAAAAAGAGACAGAATGTCTGAAACAATCTTTAGTTCAGAAAGGTGAGTGAAATTGGCTAATGACTGTTCTGTTATCAGTTCACATGACCCTTACAAACAGGCAATTCAACTTACATTAAAGGAAATATGTGAGAAAAAAGCGGACTTCCATACCGTCCATTAGTTAGTGTCCCGTCTTTCTTGACTGTCTGATTGATACTTAATTCATTGTTGTATTAAAGTGACTTAAGCAGGAAATGTACAACTTATAGTGTGTCCGGAAGGATGGAAGAAGCTTGGTAGCAGTTGTTACTACGTCTCTACTGAGACAAAATCCTGGGAGGAGAGCAGACAGGACTGCAGAAATAGAGGAGCACACCTGGTGGTCATCAAGAGCGAAGACGATCAGGTATGTGTGTGAGGTAGAGAGAAAAAAAGAGCGAGAGAGATAACGAGCAGTAATGACTATGTTTTAACAATGTTGTCTCTCTCCCACAACTACAGACATTTGTCAATTGGTTATGCGGGGTAAAGAACTACGTCTGGATTGGTCTGACTGACTCTGTTTCTGAGGGGACCTGGAAATGGGTGGACGACACACCACTGACCACAAAGTAAGACATTAATGAATTCTGTGTCACTATGACATCGCTGTCTGGAGGAGTAGGTTCAGAGTGGACAGCCTGATTCTCCTACAGGTATTGGAACAGTGGACAGCCTGATTCTGTGTTGTTTCTTCTACAGGTATTCTAACAGCCTGATTCTGTGTTGTTTCTTCTACAGGTATTCTAACAGTGGACAGCCTGATTCTCCTACAGGTATTGGAACAGTGGACAGCCTGATTCTATGTGTTGTTTCTCCTACAGGTATTGGAACAGTGGACAGCCTGATTCTGTGTTGTTTCTTCTACAGGTATTCTAACAGCCTGATTCTGTGTTGTTTCTTCTACAGGTATTCTAACAGCCTGATTCTGTGTTGTTTCTTCTACAGGTATTCTAACAGCCTGATTCTGTGTTGTATCTTCTACAGGTATTCTAACAGTGGACAGCCTGATTCTCCTACAGGTATTGGAACAGTGGACAGCCTGATTCCCCTACAGGTATTGGAACAGTGGACAGCCTGATTCTGTGTTGTTTCTTCTACAGGTATTGGAACAGTGGACAGCCTGATTCTCCTACAGGTATTGGAACAGTGGACAGCCTGATTCTGTGTTGTTTCTTCTACAGGTATTGGAACAGTGGACAGCCTGATTCTCCTACAGGTATTGGAACAGTGGACAGCCTGATTCTGTGTTGTTTCTTCTACAGGTATTGGAACAGTGGACAGCCTGATTCTCCTACAGGTATTGGAACAGTGGACAGCCTGATTCTATATGTTGTTTCTTCTACAGGTATTGGAACAGTGGACAGTCTGATTCTGTGTTGTTTCTTCTACAGGTATTGGAACAGTGGACAGCCTGATTCTGTGTTGTTTCTTCTACAGGTATTGGAACAGTGGACAGCCTGATTCTGTGTTGTTTCTTCTACAGGTATTGGAACAGTGGACAGCCTGATTCTATGTGTTGTTTCTTCTACAGGTATTGGAACAGTGGACAGTCTGATTCTGTGTTGTTTCTTCTACAGGTATTGGAACAGTAAAGAGCCTAATGGTGGAAGAGCTGAGAACTGTGTGTATTTCTACTCCTGGTCATCAGACACAGGAGAATGGTGGGACTATGACTGTTACTATAAATACAGATGGATCTGTGAGAAATTGGATTCTTCTGGGTTCTCTGTCTGAACTGCTAACTAGGATTCTCCTTGGTCGTCTCTCTGTACTGCTAACTAGGATTCTCCTTGGTCGTCTCTCTGAACTGCTAACTAGGATTCTCCTTGGTCGTCTCTCTGAACTGCTAACTAGGATTCTCCTTGGTTGTCTCTCTGTACTGCTAACTAGGATTCTCCTTGGTCGTCTCTGTACTGCTAACTAGGATTATCCTTGGTTGTCTCTCTGTACTGCTAACTAGGATTATCCTTGGTCGTCTCTGTACTGCTAACTAGGATTCTCCTTGGTCGTCTCTCTGAACTGCTAACTAGGATTATCCTTGGTCGTCTCTGTACTGCTAACTAGGATTCTCCTTGGTCGTCTCTCTGTACTGCTCAATAAGATTCTCCTTGGTTGTCTCTCTGTACTGCTAAATAAGATTCTCCTTGGTAGTCTCTCTGTACTGCTCAATAAGATTCTCCTTGGTTGTCTCTCTGTACTGCTAAATAAGATTCTCCCTGGTCGTCTCTACTGCTAACTAGGATTCTCCTTGGTCGTCTCTGTACTGCTAACTAGGATTCTCCTTGGTCGTCTCTCTTCGGGGCAAAGAGAGGACAACTCGCTGGCACCAATGTTTTCTAAAGCACAAAACTCCCATCAGGATGTGTAACCAACAGTTTGTCTCTAGTAACAGAGGTGGACGGTGGGGGACGCGGTTCTTTGTTGCTACCGCATCTGGGACCCGCTCAACTGATTCCCCTGGGGGGGGGAAGAAGGGGCTTCTAACCTAGGGGCACGTCCCCAGTGGAAGACAAGGGGCCAGCCAACAAATCACACCGTGTCCTGGCCTGTATCCTCTCGGACGGAGCACAGACCCCTCCCCCCGTGACAAAACTCTCCCCTCAGCACTTTTCACAAGAAACTGAGACAGGAAGATCTACTGTCTACTGTCGTCACCAAGCACCGTCTCCAAATCCCATTGTACTGGCCGTTTGTCATACAAGGTCTTTGTCACATCCAGGCGTCATGCCGAGGGCACAGAGCAAAAATATGATGAAAGGGGCAAATATGTTACATGGTAGATACAGTATCTGACATGGTAGATACAGTATGTTACATGGTAGATACAGTATGGTACAATACAGTATGTTACATGGTAGATACAGTATGGTACAATACAGTATGTTACATGGTAGATACAGTATGTTACATGGTAGATACAGTATGTTACATGGTAGATACAGTATGTTACATGGTAGATACAGTATGTTACATGGTAGATACAGTATGTTACAATACAGTATGTTACATGGTAGATACAGTATGTTACATGGTAGATACAGTATGTTACAATACAGTATGTTACATGGTAGATACAGTATGTTACAATACAGTATGTTACATGGTAGATACAGTATGTTACAATACAGTATGTTACATGGTAGATACAGTATGTTTCATGATAGATACAGTATGTTACAATACAGTATGTTACATGGTAGATACAGTATGTTACATGGTAGATACAGTATGTTACAATACAGTATGTTACATGGTAGATACAGTATGTTACATGGTAGATACAGTATGTTACATGGTAGATACAGTATGTTACAATACAGTATGTTACATGGTAGATACAGTATGTTACAATACAGTATGTTACATGGTAGATACAGTATGTTACATGGTAGATACAGTATGTTACATGGTAGATACAGTATGTTACAATACAGTATGTTACATGGTAGATACAGTATGTTACATGGTAGATACAGTATGTTACATGGTAGATACAGTATGTTACATGGTAGATACAGTATGTTACATGGTAGATACAGTATGTTACAATACACTATGTTACATGGTAGATACAGTATGTTACATGGTAGATACAGTATGTTACAATACAGTATGTTACATGGTAGATACAGTATGTTACAATACAGTATGTTACATGGTAGATACAGTATGTTTCATGATAGATACAGTATGTTACATGGTAGATACAGTATGTTACATGGTAGATACAGTATTTTACATGGTAGATACAGTATGTTACAATACAGTATTTTACATGGTAGATACAGTATGTTACAATACAGTATGTTACATGGTAGATACAGTATGTTACAATACAGTATGTTACATGGTAGATACAGTATGTTACATGGTAGATACAGTATGTTACATGGTAGATACAGTATGTTACATGGTAGATACAGTATGTTACAATACAGTATGTTACATGGTAGATACAGTATGTTACATGGTTGATGCAGTTTGGTTGCTCCTTTAGCTTCTATCCAATAACAAACTACTTCCTGCTTATTCAGTTTACCTTGTCAAACACATGATATAACCAAGATAATGAAAATAAAACAAAATATATACAATAACAATACAACGAACTGATATGTCTACTGTATAATAGTTGATCTAACATGGAGTCTAGAAGGACTGTTCTCTACTATATAATAGTTGATCTAACATGGAGTCTAGAAGGACTGTTCTCTACTATATAATAGTTGATCTAACATGGAGACGAGAAGGACTGTTCTCTACTGTATAATAGTTGATCTAACATGGAGTCGAGAAGCACTGTTCTCTACTGTATAATAGTTGATCTAACATGGAGTCTAGAAGGACTGTTCTCTACTGTATAATAGTAGATCTAACATGGAGTCGAGAAGCACTGTTCTCTCTACTGTATAATAGTAGATCTAACATGGAGTCTAGAAGGACTGTTCTCTACTGTATAATAGTTGATCTAACATGGAGTCTAGAAGGACTGTTCTCTACTGTATAATAGTAGATCTAACATGGAGTCGAGAAGCACTGTTTCTCTACTGTATAACAGTTGATCTAACTAACATGTTCTCTCTACTGTATAACAGTTGATCTAACATGGAGTCGAGAAGCACTGTTCTCTCTACTGTATAACAGTTGATCTAACATGGAGTCGAGAAGGACTGTTCTCTCTACTGTATAATAGTTGATCTAACATGGAGTCTAGAAGGACTGTTTCTCTACTGTATAATAGTTGATCTAACATGGAGTCTAGAAGGACTGTTCTCTACTGTATAATAGTTGATCTAACATGGAGTCTAGAAGCACTGTTCTCTACTGTATAATAGTTGATCTAACATGGAGTCTAGAAGGACTGTTCTCTACTGTATAATAGTAGATCTAACATGGAGTCGAGAAGCACTGTTCTCTACTGTATAACAGTTGATCTAACATGGAGTCTAGGACTGTTCTCTACTGTATAATAGTAGATCTAACATGGAGTCGAGAAGCACTGTTCTCTCTACTGTATAATAGTTGATCTAACATGGAGTCTAGAAGGACTGTTCTCTACTGTATAATAGTAGATCTAACATGGAGTCGAGAAGCACTGTTCTCTCTACTGTATAATAGTTGATCTAACATGGAGTCTAGAAGGACTGTTCTCTCTACTGTATAATAGTAGATCTAACATGGAGTCTAGAAGGACTGTTCTCTACTGTATAACAGTTGATCTAACATGGAGTCGAGAAGGACTGTTCTCTACTGTATAATAGTAGATCTAACATGGAGTCTAGAAGGACTGTTCTCTACTGTATAATAGTAGATCTAACATGGAGTCGAGAAGCACTGTTCTCTCTACTGTATAATAGTTGATCTAACATGGAGTCGAGAAGCACTGTTCTCTACTGTATAATAGTTGATCTAACATGGAGTCTAGAAGGACTGTTCTCTACTGTATAATAGTTGATCTAACATGGAGTCTAGAAGGTCTGTTCTCTACTGTATAACAGTTGATCTAACATGGAGTCGAGAAGCACTGTTCTCTACTGTATAATAGTTGATCTAACATGGAGTCTAGAAGGACTGTTCTCTCTACTGTATAATAGTAGATCTAACATGGAGTCGAGAAGCACTGTTCTCTACTGTATAATAGTTGATCTAACATGGAGTCTAGAAGGTCTGTTCTCTACTGTATAATAGTAGATCTAACATGGAGTCGAGAAGCACTGTTCTCTCTACTGTATAATAGTAGATCTAACATGGAGTCGAGAAGCACTGTTCTCTCTACTGTATAATAGTAGATCTAACATGGAGTCGAGAAGCACTGTTCTCTACTGTATAATAGTAGATCTAACATGGAGTCGAGAAGGACTGTTCTCTACTGTATAATAGTAGATCTAACATGGAGTCGAGAAGCACTGTTCTCTACTGTATAATAGTAGATCTAACATGGAGTCTAGAAGCACTGTTCTCTCTACTGTATAATAGTTGATCTAACATGGAGTCTAGAAGGACTGTTCTCTCTACTGTATAATAGTTGATCTAACATGGAGTCTAGGACTGTTCTCTCTACTGTATAACAGTTGATCTAACATGGAGTCTAGGACTGTTCTCTCTACTGTATAACAGTTGATCTAACATGGAGTCTAGAAGGACTGTTCTCTCTACTGTATAATAGTTGATCTAACATGGAGTCTAGAAGCACTGTTCTCTACTGTATAATAGTAGATCTAACATGGAGTCTAGGACTGTTCTCTCTACTGTATAATAGTTGATCTAACATGGAGTCTAGAAGGACTGTTCTCTCTACTGTATAATAGTAGATCTAACATGGAGTCTAGGACTGTTCTCTCTACTGTATAATAGTAGATCTAACATGGAGTCTAGGACTGTTCTCTCTACTGTATAATAGTAGATCTAACATGGAGTCGAGAAGCACTGTTCTCTCTGCTGTATAATAGTAGATCTAACATGGAGTCTAGGACTGTTCTCTCTACTGTATAATAGTAGATCTAACATGGAGTCTAGAAGGACTGTTCTCTACTGTATAATAGTAGATCTAACATGGAGTCTAGGACTGTTCTCTCTACTGTATAATTTAATATAATCTCTGACACGTTAAGTCTGCAAATATGAATGTAATATACCTCATATGCGTGTCCATAAACACTACAAGTACCAAACAGATCAGATCAATAGAGACTCCGTGTCTTTTTTGACTGCTGCTTTACCATTTCACAGCCACTAGCAACAGATGTGAACTACACAAAACAAACAAAGGTTTTAGTGAATCTTTTCGAAGAGAAAAAAGTTTTATTTTCACTTGTCAACCACTGGCTGTTGTTGGATCTGCTCAACTACTGAGCTCTGTCTCGGTGAAGGACCCGGTTTGAAACGAGGCGCCTTTGAACCTGCCCGTATAAATACCTTGCCATACAGTTGTATAGAAGGCACACCTGCCACGAGTCCTCGCAAGGCCATAGAAATCGGTAGAGTTCACACTGTGTCCTGGTCTGCATCCTCTCTGGTGTAGCACAGACCCCCCCCACCACTATGGGGACGGACGGAGCACCGACTTCCCCCAACCACTATGGGGGAAAGGAACATCTGTGTTCCTGAAACCCTGCCCCTCGTGCAGTGGCTCATTTCAATTATACACTCTCTAGGGAAGACGGAGCACAGACCCCTCCCCCCCGTGCAAATGCTCACCCCTCAGCACTTTTCAGGAGAAACTGAGACAGGAAGAGCTACTTCCAGTCGCCACCAAGCACCATTATTTTACCAGTGCCCGTTTGTCTTAACAAGTCTCTGTCACATCCCGGCATCTTGCCGAAGGGCAACTCGCTCTAACGCCACCAGAGAGCACTACATAACCAGTGGTGAACGACTGTGGGCGACTCGTGGCAAGAGCAGTGGATTGGCTGGGTTCTTGTCCACGGTCACAATGGTATACAGACTGCAGTTCGCTACGAAGCCACACGTTTTCAGTGGAGTTCTGATTTTATTAACGAATGGAGACGAAGGACGTCTGCTCTCTCTCATAGCAACACCAGCAGCAGAGAGACACTGACCCTTCTAATCCTGGGACTTCCTGGTTCCTAAAGGAGGCGAGGACATGCCAGTCTGGACCTACAGCTCCTCCACAGCTACACTTCATGTTTACACTCAATGTGCTGTGTTGCTCTATTCGTCCAGGTGACCTGCTTCACTTCAGTCAACCTGCAGGACGCTTACTTCCACATAAGTATTCTGCCAGCACACGGGGAGGTTTCTCAGGTTTGTCTTTCAAGGTAGAGACAACAAATACCCCCTAATAAATATATATATATATAAACATTTCAAAATACCTCGCTGTTCCCTTCAGGTTAGACCTAGCTCCCTGTATGTTCAACAAGTGAGGGAAGGTGGTTCTAGAACCCCTGAGAGTTTCTTACACAGACAACTGTGTGCTTTGTTCAACCCTAACGCTCTACCTTGGTTTCAGGAACTCCCCTAAGGGGTAGTGTCGCTAAGGAAGGTGGTGACAACACCACTCACACGGTGGGGGGGGCGGTGTTCACGAGAGAAGAGCAACTCCGCCATGCTCATGTAAATTACCTCGAACTGCTGACAGTGTTTCCTGCGTTGATACACTTTCTGCCCTTCCTTCAAAACTGTCACATCGTGTCAGGACAGACAATATGTCTGTGGTGGGTTTGGTGTGTGTGTGTGGGGGGGGGGAGGGGGCAAGGGAGGCAATCCCTTTCTGCTTCCACACAGACTAGCTGTCAAGGCACTCCTACTGTCACTACTGGCAACTCATGTCCCAGTCGTACTGAATGTGGGAGTCGGACATGTTGTCCGGAGGCTCGTTCCAGGCCAGTTCAGCCAGTCATCACACCCACCATCTCAGATAGTTCTGAACTCGTTCCAGGCCAGTTCAGCCAGTTATGACACCCACCATCTTAGATAGTTCTGAACTCGTTCCAGGCCAGTTCAGCCAGTTATGACACCCACCATCTTAGATAGTTCTGAACTCGTTCCAGGCCAGTTCAGCCAGTCATCACACCCACCATCTTAGATAGTTCTGAACTTGGAAATAAGCTTCCTGCAGGTTGAATGAAGTGAAGCAGGTCACCTCGACGAATAGAGCAACAAACATGAGGTGTAGCTGTGGAGGAGCCGTGGGTCCAGACTGGCATGGAATATTATGCATAGGGATCTGGTCAAAGTAGTGCACTATGCCAGTAGGGATGCACACTGAAAGGAAAATAGAATCTCTGTTCCCCCCCCCTTCTCTCTCTCTCTCCCTCTCTCTCTCTGTTTCTCTCTCTCTCTTTCCCTCTCTCTCTCTCTTTCCCTCTCTCTCTCTCTTTCCCTCTCCCTCTCTCTTTCCCTCTCCCTCTCTCTTTCCCTCTCTCTCTCTCTTGTTTTACCATGGGTCATTCCACTGCTGTGGTTTCTACACATTATGGACATGTAGTGTATAGACAATTGAGATTGTGTGTCTGTATCTCTGTGTGTGCGTGTGTGTGTCTCAGTGTGTGTGTGTTTGTGTGTGTGTGTCTCAGTGTTAGTCACAGAGCTCATTATGTTTGTTTGTCAAACAGGCAGACAAGAGGAATGACACATCTGTCCGCCTGCTCAGTGTGTTTATTTGTCAAACAGGCAGACAAGAGGAACGACACATCTGTCCGCCTGCTCAGTGTGTTTATTTGTCAAACAGGCAGACAAGAGGAACGACACATCTGTTCGCCTGCTCAGTGTGTTTATTTGTCAAACAGGCAGACAAGAGGAACGACCCATCTGTCCAACCTGCTCGGTGTGTTTGTCTCGTTATTCCATCATTATCGGTACCGCGTCGAAACGAGAGAAGAAGAACGACCCATCTGTCCAACCTGCTCGGTGTGTTAGTCTCGTTATACCCTCATTATCGGTACCGCGTCGAAACGAGAGAAGAAGAACGACCCATCTGTCCAACCTGCTCGGTGTGTTAGTCTCGTTATACCCTCATTATCGGTACCGCGTCGAAACGAGAGAAGAAGAACGACCCATCTGTCCAACCTGCTCGGTGTGTTAATCTCGTTATACCCTCATTATCGGTACCGCGTCGAAATGAGAGAAGAAGAACGACCCATCTGTCCAACCTGCTCGGTGTGTTAGTCTCGTTATTCCATCATTATCGGTACCGCGTCGAAACGAGAGAAGAAGAACGACCCATCTGTCCAACCTGCTCGGTGTGTTAGTCTCGTTATTCCATCATTATCGGTACCGCGTCGAAACGAGAGAAGAAGAACGACCCATCTGTCCGCCTGCTCGGTGTGTTTGACTCGTTATTAACGGTACCGCGTCGAAACGAGAGAAGAAGAACGACCCAGCGAAACACATCAGCTTCAGAGACAGCGTTAGTTCAAACTGTAGAACCCAGTTCCTTCATTAGAATATAACAATAGATTTTTATCAAACAAAACTATGCGAACACAAATATCAATGCTGCAATGCTCCGGGTGTCGTGGGTGTGGAGTCAGACGCAGGAGACAGAGAGTGCAAGGCTGTGCTCTTTTAATGCACCAACGCACCACAGGGTGCTCACAATAATATAACGGCCCCAAAACAACGGGGAATGAGAAAGGTACAAGTGAAATTTCACGACCAGGAACAAACACGTTCCTCTACATTAGAGCCGAAGGTTACAATCATTAATCCCGCACAACAACCAGGCGGGCCGGCTGTCTAATAAAGACAAACTAATCATTCACCAACAGGTGCTACCAATAAACATACAAGGAGGGGGAGGAAAGACAATCAGTGGCAGCTAATAGGCCGGTGACGACGACCACCGAGCGCCACCCGAACGGGAAGGGGAACCACCCTCGGTCAGACTCGTGAAAAATGCCTTTCTTAAAATCAATACACAGAAGTATATATTTTTAAACCTGCATATTTAGCTAAAAGAAATCCAGGTTAGCAGGCAATATTAACCAGGTGAAATTGTGTCACTTCTCTTGCATTCAATGCATGCAGAGTCAAAACTTCTAGGGAGTTTTTCCCTAGCCACCGTGCTTCTACACCGGCATTGCTTGCTGTTTGGGGTTTTAGGCTGGGTTTCTGTACAGCACTTTGAGATATCAGCTGATGTACGAAAGGCTATATGAATAAATTTGATTTGATTTGATTTTTTGTGTCAAGACTCAGGAGAAGACGCAGATGCAGACAGTTTCGAAGTAACAAAAGTGTATTACTAGAACAGGGGGGGGGGAACGACAGCTCAAAGAGCAGAGGTCAGTCATCCAGAGAAGAGCCCGAAAGGTACAGAATGGCAGGCAGGGTCAGGGTCAGGGTCAGGTCAGGGTCAGGGTCAGGGCAGAGGTCAGTCAACCAGAGCAGAGCCTGAAAGGTACAGAATGGCAGGCAGGGTCAGGGTCAGGGTCAGGGTCAGGTCAGGGTCAGGTCAGGGTCAGGGTCAGGGTCAGGGTCAGGGTCAGGGTCAGGGCTGAGGTCAGGGTCAGGGTCAGGGTCAGGGTAGAGGTCAGGGTCAGGGTCAGGGTCAGGGCAGAGGTCAGGGTCAGGGCAGAGGTCAGTCAACCAGAGAAGAGCCCGAAAGGTACAGAACGGCAGGCAGGGTCAGGGTCAGGGTCAGGGCAGAGGTCATGGTCAGGGCAGAGGTCAGAAATCTAGAGCAGAGCCCGAAAGGTACAGAACGGCAGGCAGGGTCAGGGTCAGGGTCAGGGCAGAGGTCATGGTCAGGGCAGAGGTCAGAAATCTAGAGCAGAGCCCGAAAGGTACAGAACGGCAGGCAGGGTCAGGGTCAGGGTCAGGGCAGAGGTCATGGTCAGGGCAGAGGTCAGAAATCTAGAGCAGAGCCCGAAAGGTACAGAACGGCAGGCAGGGTCAATCACAAAGACAGATGGAAAAGATCAGGGTGTGACACTCTAGGATGACAAATCAGAGCAAAATTAAATTGAATTTAAGTACATTATTTACCTTCAAAGGTGAATGTATGAATCCAGTTCCTGTGATTAAACCTGTTATGGCGAGGCGTCCCCCTAGGGGAACTCCCCTCCCCCATTCAGTTGAAAAGGTGGAGCGGGAAAATCGAAAATATTATTTCTAAATATTTAACTTTCACACATTAACACGTCCAAAACAGCAAATGAAAGATAAACATCTTGTTAATCTACCCATCATGTCCGATTTTAAAAAATGTTTTACAGCGAAAACACAACATATTTATATGTTAGACCACCAAAAAAACAAAAAAAAAACACAGCCATTTTTTCCCAGCCAAAGATGGAGTCACAAAAGCAGAATTAGAGATAAAATGAATCACTAACCTTTGATAATCTTCATCAGATGACACTCATATAGCATATGCCTGCCATGTTGGAGTCAACAGAAATACGAAATTACATCATAAATATTCCCTTACCTTTGATGATCTTTCATCAGAATGCAGTGCAAGGAATCCTAGTTCCACAATAAATCGTTGTTTTGTTCCATAATGTCCAATACTAGTGTCCAATTAGCTGCATTTGCTAGCACTTTCAGCTCACGTCCCCAAAAGCTAACGCTGGTCCAGGTGAACTCGGACGAAAACTTCAAAAAGATATATTCCAGGTCGAATAAACTGGTCAAACTAAGTAGACAACCAATCTTCAGGATGTTATTTTCATATATATCCAATAACGTTCCAACCGGATCAAACGTTTTCATCTGCAGCCAAATGGAACAACGGTGGCATCAACAGACAAATGCGCCACAGGGAAATGCCATTCTGATAAGACAGTGACTCATTCCCCTCCCATTCGATCAAAGTTCACACCAGAGACTCCATTCCACGTTCTACTGAATGAGGACATCTAGTGGAAGGCGTAGGAAGTGCTAACAGATCCATATCTTATTTGGAAGTGAAGAGGCGTTGACTTAAACTTAGACCCGCATTCAGAATTTCACTTCCTGTTTGGAAGATTGCCTGCCCTATGAGTTCTGATATACACACAGACATAATTCAAACAGTTTTAGAAACGTCAGAGTGTTTTCTAACCACTAGTAATAATAATATGCATATACGAGCAACCTAGGACAGAGTAGGATGCAGTTCACTATGGGCACGCAATTCATCCAAAGTGAAAATACTGCCCCCTATCCCCAACAAGTTTTAAAGTGTTTTGCTGTTGTGAACTCACCTCAAACAATATGTTATGTTATTTTTTCACTGTAATAGCTACTGTAAATTGGACACTGCAGTTAGACTAACAATAATATAAGCTTTCTGCCCATATAAGACATGTCTATGTCTCGGAAAGTTGGCTGATGTTTACTACATTAGCGCACGCCAGCAACAACCGTCCCCGGTTTAGGGACACCGACACAATAGGTTAATAGGTTAATAGACATTCTATTCTAGTCTAGATTTCTACGACAACAGATTATAACAGACATTCTATTCTAGTCTAGATTTCTACGACAACAGATTATAACAGACATTCTATTCCAGTCTAGACTTCTACGACAACAGATTATAACAGACATTCTATTCTAGTCTAGATTTCTACGACAACAGATTGTAACAGACATTCTATTCTAGTCTAGATTTCTACGACAACAGATTGTAACAGACATTCTATTCTAGTCTAGATTTCTACGACAACAGATTATAACAGACATTCTATTCTAGTCTAGATTTCTACGACAACAGATTATAACAGACATTCTATTCTAGTCTAGATTTCTACGACAACAGATTATAACATACATTCTATTCTAGTCTAGATTTCTACGACAACAGATTGTAACAGACATTCTATTCTAGTCTAGACTTCTACGACAACAGATTGTAACAGACATTCTATTCTAGTCTAGACTTCTACGATGATTACTGTACCCAAGGGTTACTTTACCAAGGGTTACTATACCAAGGGTTACTTAACCAAGGGTTACTCAACCAAGGGTTACTATACAAAGGGTTACTCTACCAAGGGTTACTTAACCAAGGGTTACTCTACCAAGGGTTACTTTACCAAGGGTTACTCTACCAAGGGTTATTTTACCAAGGGTTACTCTACCAAGGGTTACTTAACCAAGGGTTACTCTACCAAGGGTTACTTAACCAAGGGTTACTCTACCAAGGGTTACTTTACCAAGGGTTACTCTACCAAGGGTTACTATACCAAGGGTTACTTAACCAAGGGTTACTCTACCAAGGGTTGCTTAACCAAGGGTTACGACCAAGGGTTACTACCCAAGGGTTACTATACCAAGGGTTACTATACCAGGGGTTACTCTACCAAGGGTTACTATACCAAGGGTTACTATACCAAGGGTTACTATACCAGGGGTTACTCTACCAAGGGTTACTATACCAAGGGTTACTATACCAAGGGTTACTCTACCAGGGGTTACTATACCAAGGGTTACTATGCTAAGGGTTACTATACCAAGGGTTACTACCCAAGGGTTCCTATACCAAGGGTTACTATACCAAGGGTTACTTAACCAAGGGTTACTCTACCAAGGGTTACTTAACCAAGGGTTACTCTACCAGGGGTTACTATACCAAGGGTTACTATACCAAGGGTAACTATGCTAAGGGTTACTCTAACAAGGGTTACTTAACCAAGGGTCCAATTTGTAAGTCGCTCTGGATAAGAGCGTCTGCTAAATGACTTAAATGTAAATGTAAATGGTTACTATACCAGGGGTTACTATTACCAAGGGTTACTTAACCAAGGGTAACTATGCTAAGGGTTACTCTACCAAGGGTTACTCTACCAAGGGTTACTTAATCAAGGGTTACTCTACCAAGGGTTACTATTACCAAGGGTTACTTAACCAAGGGTTACTTAATCAAGGGTTACTCTACCAAGGGTTACTATTACCAAGGGTTACTATACCAAGGGTTACTATACCAAGGGTTACTCTAACAAGGGTTATTATACCAAGGGTTACTATACCTAGGGTTACTATACCAAGGGTTATTATACCAAGCGAAACTATTCCAAGGGTAACTAAACCAAGGTTAGCTATACCAAGGGTAGCTATACCAAGGGTAGCTATACCAAGGGAAACTATTCCAAGGGTAACTAAACCAAGGTTAGCTATACCAAGGTTAGCTATACCAAGGTTAGCTATACCAAGGGTAGCTATTCCAAGGGTAACTAAACCAAGGTTAGCTATACCAAGGGTAGCTATACCAAGGGTAGCTATACCAAGGTTAGCTATACCAAGGGTAGCTATTCCAAGGGTAACTAAACCAAGGTTAGCTATACCAAGGGTAGCTATACCAAGTTTAGCTATACCAAGGGTAGCTATACCAAGGTTAGCTATACCAAGGGAAACTATACCAAGGTTAGCTATACCAAGGGAACCTATTCCAAGGTTAGCTATACCAAGGGTAGCTATACCAAGGGTAGCTATACCAAGTTTAGCTATACCAAGGGTAGCTATACCAAGGTTAGCTATACCAAGGGTAGCTATACCAAGGGTAGCTATACCAAGGTTAGCTATACCAAGGGTAGCTATACCAAGGTTAGCTATACCAAGGTTAGCTATACCAAGTTTAGCTATACCAAGGTTAGCTATACCAAGGGAAACTATACCAAGGTTAGCTATACCAAGGGAAACTATTCCAAGGTTAGCTATACCAAGGGTAGCTATACCAAGGGTAGCTATACCAAGTTTAGCTATACCAAGGGTAGCTATACCAAGGTTAGCTATACCAAGGGTAGCTATACCAAGGTTAGCTATACCAAGGGTAGCTATACCAAGGGTAGCTATACCAAGGTTAGCTATACCAAGGTTAACTATACCAAGGGAAACTATACCAAGGGTAGCTATACCAAGGGAAACTATACCAAGGGTAGCTATACCAAGTTTAGCTAAACCAAGGTTAGCTATACCAAGGGTAGCTATACCAAGGTTAGCTATACCAAGGGTAGCTATACCAAGGGTAGCTATACCAAGGTTAGCTATACCAAGGGTAGCTATACCAAGGTTAGCTATACCAAGGGATCAAACAACTACCCTGTACTGTGTGTGGTGCTGTGTGTGTGTGAACAGCAAACTGCTGACAGGTTGTGCTTCGAGGTGGAGGAGGATAGTGTTGTTTACTCAGAATGGACAGATGTATCTCCATCCAGCAGGGGGCTGCCGTAGAGGAAGCAGGACACACCAGGAGAGAGAGATGTAAAGAGGGGGGGATTAGCCTCTAGCCAAATAATGATAGAACTGGCATTAGAGTGCAAAACCCCCCTGCAGATGAGAATAAATCCACATCTAGATCATTCCCAAAGAGCAAACAGCAAAGGCCTAAGCTGTGTCCTCCAAATATCAACCTGTTCCCTATATAGTTCACTACTTTTGTTCAGCGCCCCTAAGGCTGTGGTCAAAAGTAGCGCACTATATAGGGAATAGGGTCTGAAGTAGTGCATTATATAGGGAATATGGTCTAAAGTAGTGCACTATATAGGGAATAGGGTCTAAAGTAGTGCACTATAAGGGATAGGGTTCCATAGGGCTCTTGGTCTAAAGTAGTGCACTATAAGGGATAGGGTTCCATAGGGCTCTGGTCTAAAGTAGTGCACTATAAGGGACAGGGTTCCATAGGGCTCTTGGTCTAAAGTAGTGCACTATAAGGGATAGGGTTCCATAGGGCTCTGGTCTAAAGTAGTGCACTATATAGGGATAGGGTTCCATGGGGCTCTGGTCTAAAGTAGTGCACTATAAGGGACAGGGTTCCATAGGGCTCTGGTCTAAAGTAGTGCACTATAAGGGATAGGGTTCCATGGGGCTCTGGTCTAAAGTAGTGCACTATAAGGGATAGGGTTCCATAGGGCTCTGGTCTAAAGTAGTGCACTATAAGGGACAGGGTTCCATAGGGCTCTGGTCTAAAGTAGTGCACTATAAGGGATAGGGTTCCATGGGGCTCTGGTCTAAAGTAGTGCACTATAAGGGATAGGGTTCCATGGGGCTCTGGTCTAAAGTAGTGCACTATAAGGGACAGGGTTCCATAGGGCTCTGGTCTAATTCAGTGG
This sequence comes from Oncorhynchus gorbuscha, assembly GCF_021184085.1. Lineage (NCBI taxonomy): Eukaryota > Metazoa > Chordata > Actinopteri > Salmoniformes > Salmonidae > Oncorhynchus > Oncorhynchus gorbuscha. Next base: position 163,668 of record NW_025745838.1, read on the forward strand.
CTCATTAATGAAGTATCTAGCTCACTAACATAGGTTACCTCTGGTGCAGGTGTTGATTACACCGTGTGTGTGTGTGTGTGTGTGCGTGTGCGTGTGCGTGTGCGTGTGCGTGTGCGTGTGCGTGTGCGTGTGCGTGTGCGTGCGTGCGTGCGTGCGTGCGTGTGTGTGTAATCAAATATCGATATGCCACATGCGCCGAATACAACTGGTGTAGACTATACCGTGAAATGCTTAAAGCCCGTCCCAATGAACCAGAGTTCAAATATAATAATACAAAATAAAATAGTAACTAACATGAGAGGAATATTATAAAATACACAATACGTGAGTTATATACAGGAAGTACCAGATCAATGTAGAGCTATATACAGGAAGTACCAGTACCAGATCAATGTGGAGCTATATACAGGAAGTACCAGATCAATGTGGAGTTATATACAGGAAGTACCAGATCCATGTAGAGTTATATACAGGAAGTACCAGATCAATGTAGAGTTATATACAGGAAGCACCAGATCAATGTGGAGTTATATACAGGAAGTACCAGTACCAGATCAATGTGGAGCTATATACAGGAAGTACCAGATCAATGTGGAGCTATATACAGGAAGCACCAGTACCAGATCAATGTAGAGTTATATACAGGAAGTACCAGATCAATGTAGAGTTATATACAGGAAGTACCAGATCAATGTAGAGTTATATACAGGAAGTACCAGATCAATGTAGAGTTATATACAGGAAGTACCAGATCAATGTAGAGTTATATACAGGGAGTACCAGATCAATGTGGAGTTATATACAGGAAGTACCAGATCAATGTAGAGTTATATACAGGGAGTACCAGATCAATGTGGAGTTATATACAGGAAGTACCAGATCAATGTAGAGTTATATACAGGAAGTACCAGTACCAGATCAATGTAGAGTTATATACAGGAAGTACCAGATCAATGTCGAGTTATATACAGGAAGTACCAGATCAATGTAGAGTTATATACAGGAAGTACCAGATCAATGTAGAGTTATATACAGGAAGTACCAGATCAATGTAGAGTTATATACAGGAAGTACCAGATCAATGTAGAGTTATATACAGGAAGTACCAGATCAATGTAGAGTTATATACAGGAAGTACCAGATCAATGTAGAGTTATATACAGGAAGTACCAGTACCAGATCAATGTGGAGCTACATACAGGGAGTACCAGATCAATGTAGAGTTATATACAGGAAGTACCAGATCAATGTAGAGGTATATACAGGAAGTACCAGTACCAGATCAATGTGGAGCTACATACAGGGAGTACCAGATCAATGTAGAGTTATATACAGGAAGTACCAGATCAATGTAGAGTTATATACAGGAAGTACCAGTACCAGATCAATGTGGAGCTACATACAGGGAGTACCAGATCAATGTAGAGTTATATACAGGAAGTACCAGATCAATGTAGAGTTATATACAGGAAGTACCAGATCAATGTCGAGTTATATACAGGAAGTACCAGATCAATGTAGAGTTATATACAGGAAGTACCAGATCAATGTCGAGTTATATACAGGAAGTACCAGATCAATGTAGAGTTATATACAGGAAGTACCAGATCAATGTAGAGTTATATACAGGAAGTACCAGATCAATGTAGAGTTATATACAGGAAGCACCAGATCAATGTGGAGTTATATACAGGAAGTACCAGTACCAGATCAATGTGGAGCTATATACAGGAAGTACCAGATCAATGTGGAGCTATATACAGGAAGCACCAGTACCAGATCAATGTGGAGCTATATACAGGAAGTACCAGATCAATGTAGAGTTATATACAGGAAGTACCAGATCAATGTAGAGTTATATACAGGAAGTACCAGATCAATGTAGAGTTATATACAGGAAGTACCAGATCAATGTAGAGTTATATACAGGGAGTACCAGATCAATGTGGAGTTATATACAGGAAGTACCAGATCAATGTAGAGTTATATACAGGGAGTACCAGATCAATGTGGAGTTATATACAGGAAGTACCAGATCAATGTAGAGTTATATACAGGAAGTACCAGTACCAGATCAATGTAGAGTTATATACAGGAAGTACCAGATCAATGTCGAGTTATATACAGGAAGTACCAGATCAATGTAGAGTTATATACAGGAAGTACCAGATCAATGTAGAGTTATATACAGGAAGTACCAGATCAATGTAGAGTTATATACAGGAAGTACCAGATCAATGTAGAGTTATATACAGGAAGTACCAGATCAATGTAGAGTTATATACAGGAAGTACCAGATCAATGTAGAGTTATATACAGGAAGTACCAGTACCAGATCAATGTGGAGCTACATACAGGGAGTACCAGATCAATGTAGAGTTATATACAGGAAGTACCAGATCAATGTAGAGGTATATACAGGAAGTACCAGTACCAGATCAATGTGGAGCTACATACAGGGAGTACCAGATCAATGTAGAGTTATATACAGGAAGTACCAGATCAATGTAGAGTTATATACAGGAAGTACCAGTACCAGATCAATGTGATACAGGGAGTACCAGATCAATGTAGAGCTACATACAGGAAGTACCAGATCAATGTAGAGTTATATACAGGAAGTACCAGATCAATGTAGAGTTATATACAGGAAGTACCAGATCAATGTAGAGTTATATACAGGAAGTACCAGATCAATGTAGAGTTATATACAGGAAGTACCAGATCAATGTCGAGTTATATACAGGAAGTACCAGATCAATGTAGAGTTATATACAGGAAGTACCAGATCAATGTAGAGTTATATACAGGAAGTACCAGATCAATGTAGAGTTATATACAGGAAGTACCAGATCAATGTAGAGTTATATACAGGAAGTACCAGATCAATGTAGAGTTATATACAGGAAGTACCAGATCAATGTAGAGTTATATACAGGAAGTACCAGATCAATGTGGAGTTATATACAGGAAGTACCAGATCAATGTGGAGTTATATACCAGATCAATGTGGACTATATACAGATCAATGTAGAGTTATATACAGGAAGTACCAGATCAATGTAGAGTTATATACAGGAAGTACCAGATCAATGTAGAGTTATATACAGGAAGTACCAGATCAATGTAGAGTTATATACAGGAAGTACCAGATCAATGTAGAGTTATATACAGGAAGTACCAGATCAATGTAGAGTTATATACAGGAAGTACCAGATCAATGTAGAGTTATATACAGGAAGTACCAGATCAATGTAGAGTTATATACAGGAAGTACCAGATCAATGTAGAGTTATATACAGGAAGTACCAGATCAATGTAGAGTTATATACAGGAAGTACCAGATCAATGTAGAGTTATATACAGGAAGTACCAGATCAATGTAGAGTTATATACAGGAAGTACCAGATCAATGTAGAGTTATATACAGGAAGTACCAGATCAATGTAGAGTTATATACAGGAAGTACCAGATCAATGTAGAGTTATATACAGGAAGTACCAGATCAATGTAGAGTTATATACAGGAAGTACCAGATCAATGTAGAGTTATATACAGGAAGTACCAGATCAATGTAGAGTTATATACAGGAAGTACCAGATCAATGTAGAGTTATATACAGGGAAGTACCAGATCAATGTGGAGCTATATACAGGAAGTACCAGATCAATGTAGAGTTATATACAGGAAGTACCAGATCAATGTAGAGTTATATACAGGAAGTACCAGTACCAGATCAATGTACAGGAGAGATCAATGTAGTTATATACAGGAAGTACCAGATCAATGTAGAGTTATATACAGGAAGTACCAGATCAATGTAGAGTTATATACAGGAAGTACCAGATCAATGTAGAGTTATATACAGGAAGTACCAGATCAATGTAGAGTTATATACAGGAAGTACCAGATCAATGTAGAGTTATATACAGGAAGTACCAGATCAATGTAGAGTTATATACAGGAAGTACCAGATCAATGTAGAGTTATATACAGGAAGTACCAGATCAATGTAGAGTTATATACAGGAAGTACCAGATCAATGTAGAGTTATATACAGGAAGTACCAGATCAATGTAGAGTTATATACAGGAAGTACCAGATCAATGTACCAGAGTTATATACAGGAAGTACCAGATCAATGTAGAGTTATATACAGGAAGTACCAGATCAATGTAGAGTTATATACAGGAAGTACCAGATCAATGTAGAGTTATATACAGGAAGTACCAGATCAATGTAGAGTTATATACAGGAAGTACCAGATCAATGTAGAGTTATATACAGGAAGTACCAGATCAATGTAGAGTTATATACAGGAAGTACCAGATCAATGTAGAGTTATATACATACAAGGAGTTAGTACCAGATCAATGTAGAGTTATATACAGGAAGTACCAGATCAATGTAGAGTTATATACAGGAAGTACCAGATCAATGTAGAGTTATATACAGGAAGTACCAGATCAATGTAGAGTTATATACAGGAAGTACCAGATCAATGTAGAGTTATATACAGGAAGTACCAGATCAATGTAGAGTTATATACAGGAAGTACCAGATCAATGTAGAGTTATATACAGGAAGTACCAGATCAATGTAGAGTTATATACAGGAAGTACCAGATCAATGTAGAGTTATATACAGGAAGAGTACCAGATCAATGTAGAGTTATATACAGGAAGTACCAGATCAATGTAGAGTTATATACAGGAAGTACCAGATCAATGTAGAGTTATATACAGGAAGTACCAGATCAATGTAGAGTTATATACAGGAAGTACCAGATCAATGTAGAGTTATATACAGGAAGTACCAGATCAATGTAGAGTTATATACAGGAAGTACCAGATCAATGTAGAGTTATATACAGGAAGTACCAGATCAATGTAGAGTTATATACAGGAAGTACCAGTACCAGATCAATGTGGAGCTATATACAGGAAGTACCAGATCAATGTAGAGTTATATACAGGAAGTACCAGATCAATGTAGAGTTATATACAGGAGTTATATACAGTACCAGATCAATGTAGAGTTATATACAGGAAGTACCAGATCAATGATCAAGAGTTATATACAGGAAGTACCAGATCAATGTAGAGTTATATACAGGAAGTACCAGATCAATGTAGAGTTATATACAGGAAGTACCAGATCAATGAGTTATATGGAGATCTATATACAGGAAGTACCAGATCAATGTAGAGTTATATACAGGAAGTACCAGATCAATGTAGAGTTATATACAGGAAGTACCAGATCAGATCAATGTAGAGTTATATACAGGAAGTACCAGATCAATGTAGAGTTATATACAGGAAGTACCAGATCAATGTAGAGTTATATACAGGAAGTACCAGATCAATGTAGAGTTATATACAGGAAGTACCAGATCAATGTAGAGTTATATACAGGAAGTACCAGATCAATGTAGAGTTATATACAGGAAGTACCAGATCAATGTAGAGTTATATACAGGAAGTACCAGATCAATGTAGAGTTATATACAGGAAGTACCAGATCAATGTGGAGCTATATACAGGAAGTACCAGATCAATGTAGAGTTATATACAGGAAGTACCAGATCAATGTGGAGCTATATACAGGGAGTACCAGATCAATGTAGAGTTATATACAGGAAGTACCAGATCAATGTAGAGTTATATACAGGAAGTACCAGATCAATGTAGAGTTATATACAGGAAGTACCAATGTAGAGTTATATACAGGAAGTACCAGATCAATGTAGAGTTATATACAGGAAGTACCAGGAAGTACCAGATCAATGTAGAGTTATATACAGGAAGTACCAGATCAATGTAGAGTTATATACAGGAAGAGATCAATATATACAGGAAGTACCAGATCAATGTAGAGTTATATACAGGAAGTACCAGATCAATGTGGAGCTATATACAGGGAGTACCAGATCAATGTGGAGCTATATACAGGAAGTACCAGATCAATGTAGAGTTATATACAGGAAGTACCAGATCAATGTAGAGTTATATACAGGAAGTACCAGATCAATGTAGAGTTATATACAGGAAGTACCAGTACCAGATCAATGTGGAGCTATATACAGGAAGTACCAGATCAATGTAGAGTTATATACAGGAAGTACCAGATCAATGTAGAGTTATATACAGGAAGTACCAGATCAATGTGTACCAGAGTTATATACAGGAAGTACCAGATCAGATCAAGTGATCAATGAGTTATATACAGGAAGTACCAGATCAATGTAGAGTTATATACAGGAAGTACCAGATCAATGTAGAGTTATATACAGGAAGTACCAGATCAAGTACCAGATCAATGTTATATACAGGAGTACCAGATCAATGTAGAGTTATATACAGGAAGTACCAGATCAATGTAGAGTTATATACAGGAAGTACCAGATCAATGTAGAGTTATATACAGGAAGTACCAGTACCAGATCAATGTGGAGCTATATACAGGAAGTACCAGATCAATGTAGAGTTATATACAGGAAGTACCAGATCAATGTAGAGTTATATACAGGAAGTACCAGATCAATGTAGAGTTATATACAGGAAGTACCAGATCAATGTAGAGTTATATACAGGAAGTACCAGATCAATGTAGAGTTATATACAGGAAGTACCAGATCAATGTAGAGTTATATACAGGAAGTACCAGATCAATGTAGAGTTATATACAGGAAGTACCAGATCAATGTAGAGTTATATACAGGAAGTACCAGATCAATGTAGAGTTATATACAGGAAGTACCAGATCAATGTAGAGTTATATACAGGAAGTACCAGATCAATGTGGAGTTATATACAGGTACCAGATATGTAGAGTTATATACAGGAAGTACCAGATCAATGTAGAGTTATATACAGGAAGTACCAGATCAATGTAGAGTTATATACAGGAAGTACCAGATCAATGTAGAGTTATATACAGGAAGTACCAGATCAATGTAGAGTTATATACAGGAAGTACCAGATCAATGTAGAGTTATATACAGGAAGTACCAGATCAATGTAGAGTTATATACAGGAAGTACCAGATCAATGTATAGTTATATACAGGAAGTACCAGATCAATGTAGAGTTATATACAGGAAGTACCAGATCAATGTAGAGTTATATACAGGAAGTACCAGATCAATGTAGAGTTATATACAGGAAGTACCAGATCAATGTCGAGTTATATACAGGAAGTACCAGATCAATGTCGAGTTATATACAGGAAGTACCAGATCAATGTAGAGTTATATACAGGAAGTACCAGATCAATGTATAGTTATATACAGGAAGTACCAGATCAATGTAGAGTTATATACAGGAAGTACCAGATCAATGTAGAGTTATATACAGGAAGTACCAGATCAATGTAGAGTTATATACAGGAAGTACCAGATCAATGTAGAGTTATATACAGGAAGTACCAGTACCAGATCAATGTGGAGCTATATACAGGAAGTACCAGATCAATGTAGAGTTATATACAGGACTCCAGAACGTTTCCCACGTCTACGCCCGCAGCGTTTTGGGATCAAAGGTAGAGGGTCCGGTATGAACAGTGGAACAGCTTGAGTCGGAGTTGAAGTCATATTTGAAGTCGAAATTGAGGTTTGTAACTGTCGATGTCCAGAAGAAGTGCTCGGTGGTCACAAGTGATAATAGCATGATATTTCCTTACAGCAACAACAAACAAAGAGTGGAGATAAAACACGAGAAAAGTCAGCAAATGGCAAAGTTGGGTGTAAACCCTTATGACGACACCGTTCTCCGTAGGCGCCGTCTTTTAAATGACGTGTGTGTTTTTATAGACGAATCGTCCGTAATATTCAAAACCTTCAGCACGGTTCAAGGACCAGAACGCACACAATACATTGGTGAGTCATTTTCACAAGCCATCCTGCTTCAGAAGAGGCACCTATGGAATGTGTATATTGCATCATAATGGATTATAGATGGATATATGTTATGCAATATGTTAATTGCATTTCCTTTGTACGAATAATAAAACAATTTATGTAACAGCTAACCTGAGGTCAACTAGAAACTAGTACACCCACACAAAAATTCAACTGCTAGCATATAATTTACTTTCTCGCTATATAATCACATAGTGTGAACCTAAAATTCAACATCCAAATGGTTGTGTCCTTAGAGGCACCCTATTCCCTATATAGTGCACTACTTTAGACCAGAACCTTATGGCATCTTATTCTCTATATAGTGCACTACTTTAGACCAGAACCTTATGGCATCTTATTCTCTATATAGTGCACTACTTTAGACCAGAACCTTATGGCATCTTATTCTCTATATAGTGCACTACTTTAGATCAGAACCTTATGGCATCTTATTCTCTATACAGTGCACTACTTTAGACCAGAACCTTATGGCATCTTATTCTCTATACAGTGCACTACGTTAGACCAGAACCTTATGGCATCTTATTCTCTATATAGTGCACTACTTTAGATCAGAACCTTATGGCATCTTATTCTCTATATAGTGCACTACTTTAGACCAGAACCTTATGGCATCTTATTCTCTATATAGTGCACTACTTTAGACCAGAACCTTATGGCATCTTATTCTCTATATAGTGCACTACTTTAGACCAGAACCTTATGGCATCTTATTCTCTATATAGTGCACTACTTTAGACCAGAACCTTATGGCATCTTATTCTCTATATAGTGCACTACTTTAGATCAGAGACCTATTGCACCCTATTCCCTATATAGTGCACTACTTTAGACCAGAACCTTATGGCATCTTATTCTCTATATAGTGCACTACTTTAGATCAGAGACCTATTGCACCCTATTCCCTATATGCTAGTGCACCAGGTCTCTCTTGGAAAATAGATGTTATCTCAGATGAGAAAAAGGGCCCTGGTCACTAGTAGTTCACTATATAGGGAATAGGGCTCTAGTCACTAGTAGTGCACTATATAGGGAATAGGGCTCTGGTCTAATGTAGTTCACTATATAGGGAATAGGGCTCTGGTCTAATGTAGTGCACTATATAGGGAATAGGGCTCTGGTCTAATGTAGTTCACTATATAGGGAATAGGGCTCTGGTCTAATGTAGTTCACTATATAGGGAACAGGGCTCTGGTCACTAGTAGTTCACTATATAGGGAATAGGGCTCTGGTCTAATGTAGTTCACTATATAGGGAATAGGGCTCTGGTCTAATGTAGTTCACTATATAGGGAATAGGGCTCTGGTCTAATGTAGTTCACTATATAGGGAACAGGGCTCTGGTCACTAGTAGTTCACTATATAGGGAATAGGGCTCTGGTCACTAGTAGTTCACTATATAGGGAATAGGGCTCTGGTCACTAGTAGTGCACTATATAGGGAATAGAGTCCCATTTAGGAAATGACTACATTATGTCATACTTTGTATAATAACAAACTAACTGTTGATAATCAACTGGCTACTGATGTTGTGGTTAGTTTTAGAATAAGAGTCAAGGGTTGTTAGAAAGTTGGTTAAAATGTTGATTTCCTGTAGAGAATCTACGGAGAATCACACACACACACACACACACACACACACACACACACACACACACACACACACACACACACACACACACACACACACACACACACACACACACACACACACACACACACACACACACACACACACACACACACACGCGCACACACGCACGCACGCACACACACACACACACACGTGCACGCACAAGCAAACACACACACTTTAGTAGTCGACACACAGGGCTACCTGACCTGGATGTAGCCTTTTGCAAACTTTGGTGAATACATTATTGAGAGGGAGACGAAGAGAGAGGGAGAAAAAGGGGGAGAAAAAGAGAGAAAAAATATAACAAATATAAACCTGAATCTTAATGATGTCGCTGCCCTGAGATACTCTCTCTTCAAGCAGACTTCTGTCTGGCAGAGAGACAGGAAGTCACATAAAGGAGACATGAAGTCATATATAGGAGAGACAGGAAGTCACATAAAGGAGACAGGAAGTCATATAAAGGAGACATGAAGTCATATATAGGAGAGACAGGAAGTCATATATAGGAGACAGGAAGTCACATAAAGGAGAGAAGGGAAGTCATATATAGGAGACAGGAAGTCACATAAAGGAGACATGAAGTCATATATAGGAGACAGGAAGTCATATATAGGAGACAGGAAGTCACATAAAGGAGACATGAAGTCATATATAGGAGAGACAGGAAGTCACATAAAGGAGACATGAAGTCATATATAGGAGAGACAGGAAGTCACATAAAGGAGACAGGAAGTCATATAAAGGAGACAGGATGTAAGTCGCTCTGGATAAGAGCGTCTGCTAAATGACTTAAATGTAAATGTAAATGTAAGTCATATATAGGAGACATGAAGTCATATATAGGAGACATGAAGTCATATATAGGAGACATGAAGTCATATATAGGAGACATGAAGTCATATATAGGAGACATGAAGTCATATATAGGAGACATGAAGTCATATATAGGAGACATGAAGTCATATATAGGAGACATGAAGTCATATATAGGAGACAGGAAGTCATATATAGGAGACAGGAAGTCATATATAGGAGACATGAAGTCATATATAGGAGACAGGAAGTCACATAAAGGAGACATTGTATCTGGTGAACACTCTGTTGAAGGAAGAGAGTCGGATCTGGTGAAAAATGCAGCGTGTTTGTTACTCAGGATCTTTAATGAACAAAACAGGAACGATACATGAAATAACTCAATACAAAAACAACAAACGGAACGAGAAACCAATTACAGCCTATCTGGTGAAACCTATTACAGCCTATCTGGTGAAACCTATTACAGCCTATCTGGTGAAACTACACAGAGACAGGAACGTGAAACCTATTACAGCCTATCTGGTGAAACTACACAGAGACAGGAACGTGAAACCTAATTACAGCCTATCTGGTGAAACTACACAGAGACAGAGACAGGAACGTGAACAGCCTATCTGGTGAAACCTGAAACATTACAGCCTATCTGGTGAAACTACACAGAGACAGGAACGTGAAACCATTACAGCCTATCTGGTGAGAACCGTATTACAGCCTATCTGGTGAAACTACACAGAGACAGGAACGTGAAACCTATTACACCTATCTGGTGAACACTACACAGAGACAGGAAGAAACCTATTACAGCCTATCTGGTGAAACTACACAGAGACAGGAACGTGAAACCTATTACAGCCTATCTGGTGAAACTACACAGAGACAGGAACGTGAAACCTATTACAGCCTATCTGGTGAAACTACACAGAGACAGGAACGTGAAACCTATTACAGCCTATCTGGTGAAACTACACAGAGACAGGAACGTGAAACCTATTACAGCCTATCTGGTGAACACTACACAGAGACAGGAACGTGAAACCAATTACAGCCTATCTGGTGAACACTACACAGAGACAGGAACGTGAAACCAATTACAGCCTATCTGGTGAACACTACACAGAGACAAACGTGAAACCAAGACAGCCTATCTGGTGAACACTACACAGAGACAGGAATACCTATTACAGCCTATCTGGTGAACACTACACAGAGACAGGAACGTGAAACCATTACAGCCTATCTGGTGAACACTACACAGAGACAGGAACGTGAAACCTATTACAGCCTATCTGGTGAAACTACACAGAGACAGGAACGTGAAACATTACAGTCCTATCTGGTGAAACTACACAGAGACAGGAACGTGAAGCCTATGAACACTACAGGAGAGACAGGAAGAAACCTATTACAGCCTATCTGGTGAACACTACACAGAGACAGGAAGTCACCTATACAGCCTATCTGGTGAAACTACACAGAGACAGGGTGAACACTATCACAAAGACAGGAACGTGAAACCTATTACAGCCTATCTGGTGAAACTACACAGAGAGACAGGAACGTGAAACCTATTACAGCCTATCTGGTGAAACTACACAGAGACAGGAACGTGAAACTATGAAGTCCTATCTGGTGAAACTACACAGAGACAGGAACGTGAAACCTATTACAGCCTATCTGGTGAACACTACACAGAGACAGGAACGTGAAACCTATTACAGCCTATCTGGTGAACACTACACAAAGACAGGAACGTGAAACCTATTACAGCCTATCTGGTGAAACTACACAGAGACAGGAACAATCACCCACAAAATACAAAGCGAAACCAGGCTACCTAAATACGGTTCCCAATCAGAGACAACGAGAATCACCTGACTCTGATTGAGAACCGCCTCAGGCAGCCAAGCCCATACAACACCCCTACTCAGCCGCGATCCCAAATACTACAAACCCCAATACGAAAACAACATATAAACCCATGTCACACCCTGGCCTACCCAAACATATAACAAAAACACAAAATACAATGACCAAGGCGTGACAACATGAAGTCATATATAGGAGACAGGAAGTCACATAAAGGAGACATGAAGTCATATATAGGAGACAGGAAGTCACATAAAGGAGACAGGAAGTCACATAAAGGAGACATGAAGTCATATATAGGAGACAGGAAGTCACATAAAGGAGACATGAAGTCATATATAGGAGACAGGAAGTCACATAAAGGAGACATGAAGTCATATATAGGAGAGACAGGAAGTCATATATAGGAGAGACAGGAAGTTACATAAAGGAGACATGAAGTCATATATAGGAGAGACAGGAAGTCACATAAAGGAGACATGAAGTCATATATAGGAGACAGGAAGTCATATAAAGGAGAGACAGGAAGTCATATAAAGGAGAGACAGGAAGTCCTATAAAGGAGAGACAGGAAGTCATATAAAGGGGTCAGGGGTTAGAGGTCACAGACTTAATTAACCTCCCCCAAAAATACTAGATTCGTCCCATTTCCAAAAGGGTTCTTTGGCTGTCCCCATAGGAGAACTCTTTTTGGTTGCAGGTAAAAACCCTTTTTGGGTTCTACGTAGAACCCTCTGTTGAAAAGGTTCTACCTGGAACCAAAAGTGTGGACAGCAGATAGCCAGAAGATATTGGAAGAACCCACAAAAGTTTTGATCACACAAAGAAGCACAAAAGGGGATGGAGAGAGAGAGAGGGGATGGAGAGAGAGGTGGGATGGAGAGAGAGAGGGGATGGAGAGAGAGAGAGGGGATGGAGAGAGAGAGAGGGGATGGAGAGAGAGAGAGGGGATAGAGAGAGAGAGAGAGAAAGAGAGGTGTGAGAGGGTGAGGGGGGTAGGAGAGCTAGAGGAGAGAGTGGGGAGTGAGGCAGAGAGAAATAGAGAAGTGAGAAATGGGTAGAGAGAGGAAGAAAGCGACAAAACGAGAGAGAGAAAACAGGGAGAGATGTATAGCGATTCCCAAACTTTCCATAACAAAGCCATCACCTACAGAGAGATGAACCTGGAGAAGAGTCCCCTAAGCAAGCTGATCCTGGGGTTCTGTTCACAAGCACAAACACACCCCACAGAGCCCCAGGACAGCAACACAATTACACCCAACCAAATCATGAGAAAACAAAATGATAATAACTTGACAGATTGGAAAGAATTAACAAAAAAACAGAGCAAACTTGAATGCTATTTGGCCCTACACAGAGAGTACACAGTGGCAGAATACCTGACCACAGTGACTGACCCAAAATTAAGGAAAGCTTTGACTATGTACAGACTCAGTGAGCATAGCCTTGCTATTGAGACAGGCCAGCGTAAGCAGACATGGCTCTCAAGGAAGACAGGCTATGTGCTCACTGTCCACAAAATGAGGTGGAAACTGAGCTGCACTTCCTGACCTCCTGCCCAATGTATGACCATATTAGAGAGACATATTTCCCTCAGATTACACAGATCCACAAAGAATTTGAAAACAAACCCGATTTTGAGAAACTCCCATATTTACTGGGGGAAATACCACAGTGTGCCATCACAGCAGCAAGATTTGTGACCTGTTGCCACAAGGAAAGGGCAACCAGTGAAGAACATGCCAATAAAGCCCCTTGAATTGAATTGACAGACAGACAGAGAGAGAAAGAAAACGAGGAGAGAGTAATATAAGGAGAGAGACAGAGAGAGAAAACAGGGAGAGAGGGACAAAGGTATAGAGACACAGAGAGAGAGAGACAGAGAGAGAAAACAGGGAGAGAGGGACAGAGGTATAGAGACACAGAGAGAGAGAGACAGAGATAGAGATATTGACAGAGAAACAGGGAGAGAGGTATATTTATATAGAGAGAGAGACAGAGATATAGAGAGAGAAAACAGGGAGAGAGATAGAGAGAGAGAGTGAGACAGAGATAGAGAGAGAGAAAACAGGGAGAGAAGTAGAGAGAGAGAGTGAGACAGAGATAGAGAGAGAGAGAGAAAACAGGGAGAGAAGTAGAGAGAGAGTGAGACAGAGATAGAGAGAGAGAAAACAGGGAGAGAGGGACAGAGGTATAGAGACACAGAGAGAGAGAGACAGAGATAGAGATATTGACAGAGAAACAGGGAGAGAGGTATATTTATATAGAGAGAGAGACAGAGATATAGAGAGAGAAAACAGGGAGAGAGATAGAGAGAGAGAGTGAGACAGAGAGATAGAGAGAGAAAACAGGGAGAGAAGTAGAGAGAGAGTTAGACAGAGATAGAGAGAGAGAAAACAGGGAGAGAGACAGAGATAGAGAGAGAGAAAACAGGGAGAGAGACAGAGAGATAGAGAGAGAAAACAGGGAGAGAGACAGAGATAGAGAGAGAGAAAACAGGGAGAGAGACAGAGATAGAGAGAGAGAAAACAGGGAGAGAGACAGAGATAGAGAGAGAGGAAACAGGGAGAGAGACAGAGATAGAGAGAGAGAAAACAGGGAGAGAGACAGAGAGATAGAGAGAGAAAACAGGGAGAGAGACAGAGATAGAGAGAGAGAAAACAGGGAGAGAGACAGAGAGATAGAGAGAGAAAACAGGGAGAGAGACAGATAGAGAGAGAGAAAACAGGGAGAGAGACAGAGATAGAGAGAGAGGAAACAGGGAGAGAGACAGAGATAGAGAGAGAGAAAACAGGGAGAGAGACAGAGATAGAGAGAGAGAAAACAGGGAGAGAGACAGAGATAGAGAGAGAGAAAACAGGGAGAGAGACAGAGATAGAGAGAGAGAAAACAGGGAGAGAGACAGAGATAGAGAGAGAGAAAACAGGGAGAGAGACAGAGATAGAGAGAGAGAAAACAGGGAGAGAGACAGAGATAGAGAGAGAAAACAGGGAGAGAGACAGAGATAGAGAGAGAGAAAACAGGGAGAGAGACAGAGATAGAGAGAGAGAAAACAGGGAGAGAGACAGAGATAGAGAGAGAGGAAACAGGGAGAGAGACAGAGATAGAGAGAGAGAAAACAGGGAGAGAGGTATATTTATATAGAGAGATATTGGAGAATAAAACGGAGCAGAGAAGTGGAGGAAGGGGAGACGAGGATGAGGAGAGAAAGAGGAGGAGGAGGAGGAGACGAGGAGGAGGAGGAGGGGAGATGTTGGCAGATCTCTTGTTTTGCTGCGTCTCGCTAGAACACTTTTGGCTTCGATCCTGTGGAAGCAAAGAAAGTTCTAAAAGAAAGAAAGTTCAGAGATCAGAAGTCTGGAAAGTTTATGTCCTGTGAGCACATATATCCTCCCTGATCCCACAGAAAACTACAAGCATTGTTCTTCTTCTGTGGCTGAGCGTGAGTTTATAAAACATACAGCCTTAATTATTAACCAGATAATAACTTAATTATTTATGTTGGTCCGTCTTCCACGGCGAATACACTGGTCTGGTCTCCATAGTAACACTGGTCTGGTCTCCATAGTAACACTGGTCTGGTCTCCATAGTAACACTGGTCTGGTCTCCATAGTAACACTGGTCTGGTCTCCATAGTAACACTGGTCTGGTCTCCATAGTAACACTGGTCTAGTCTCCATAGTAACACTGGTCTAGTCTCCATAGCAACACTGGTCTAGTCTCCATTCAGACTAACAGTATAACTGGTGTAGTCTCCATAGCAACATAGGTCTCTGTAGTAACACTGGTCTAGTCTCCATAGTAACACTGGTCTAGTCTCCAGTCAGACTTACAGTAGTAACACTGGTCTAGTCTCCATAGCAACACTGGTCTAGTCTCCATAGTAACACTGGTCTAGTCTCCAGTCAGACTAACAGTAGTAACACTGGTCTCCATAGCAACACTGGTCTAGTCTCCATTCAGACTAACAGTATAACTGGTGTAGTCTCCATAGCAACCCAGGTCTCCGTAGTAACACTGGTCTAGTCTCCATAGTAACACTGGTCTAGTCTCCAGTCAGACTAACAGTAGTAACACTGGTCTAGTCTCCATAGCAACACTGGTCTAGTCTCCAGTCAGACTAACAGTATAACTGGTCTAGTCTCCATAGTAACACTGGTCTAGTCTCCAGTCAGACTAACAGTAGTAACACTGGTCTAGTCTCCATAGCAACACTGGTCTAGTCTCCAGTCAGACTAACAGTAGTAACACTGGTCTAGTCTCCATAGTAACACTGGTCTAGTCTCCAGTCAGACTAACAGTAGTAACACTGGTCTAGTCTCCATAGTAACACTGGTCTAGTCTCCATTCAGACTAACAGTATAACTGGTGTAGTCTCCATAGCAACACAGGTCTCCGTAGTAACACTGGTCTAGTCTCCATAGTAACACTGGTCTAGTCTCCATAGTAACACTGGTCTAGTCTCCAGTCAGACTAACAGTTTAACTGGTCTAGTCTCCATAGTAACACAGGTCTAGTCTCCATAGTAACACTGGTCTAGTCTCCAGTCTGACTAACAGTTTAACTGGTCTAGTCTCCATAGTAACACTGGTCTAGTCTCCATAGTAACACTGGTCTAATCTCCAGTCTGACTAACAGTTTAACTGGTCTAATCTCCATAGTAACACTGGTCTAGTCTCCAGTCTGACTAACAGTTTAACTGGTCTAATCTCCATAGTAACACTGGTCTAGTCTCCAGTCAGACTAACAGTATAACTGGTCTAGTCTCCATAGCAACACAGCTCTCTGTAGTAACACTGGTCTAGGCTCCAGTCAGACTAACAGTATAACTGGTCTAGTCTCCATAGCAACACAGCTCTCTGTAGTAACACTGGTCTAGTCTCCATAGTAACACTGGTCTAGTCTCCAGTCTGACTAACAGTTTAACTGGTCTAATCTCCATAGTAACACTGGTCTAGTCTCCAGTCAGACTAACAGTATAACTGGTCTAGTCTCCATAGCAACACAGCTCTCTGTAGTAAAACTGGTCTAGTCTCCATAGTAACACTGGTCTAGTCTCCAGTCTGACTAACAGTTTAACTGGTCTAATCTCCATAGTAACACTGGTCTAGTCTCCAGTCAGACTAACAGTATAACTGGTCTAGTCTCCATAGCAACACAGCTCTCTGTAGTAACACTGGTCTAGGCTCCAGTCAGACTAACAGTATAACTGGTCTAGTCTCCATAGCAACACAGCTCTCTGTAGTAACACTGGTCTAGTCTCCATAGTAACACTGGTCTAGTCTCCAGTCAGACTAACAGTATAACTGGTCTAATCTCCATAGTAACACTGGACTAGTCTCCAGTCAGACTAACAGTATAACTGGTCTAATCTCCATAGTAACACTGGTCTAGTCTCCAGTCAGACTAACAGTATAACTGGTCTAATCTCCATAGTAACACTGGTATAGGCTCCAGTCAGACTAACAGTTTAACTGGTCTAGTCTCCATAGTAACACTGGTCTCCATAGTAACACTGGTCTAATCTCCATAGTAACACTGGTCTCCATAGTAACACTGGTCTAATCTCCATAGTAACACTGGTCTAGTCTCCAGTCAGACTAACAGTTTAACTGGTCTAATCTCCATAGTAACACTGGTATAGGCTCCAGTCCGACTAACAGTTTAACTGGTCTAATCTCCATAGTAACACTGGACTAGTCTCCAGTCAGACTAACAGTTTAACTGGTCTAATCTCCATAGTAACACTGGTCTAGTCTCCAGTCAGACTAACAGTTTAACTGGTCTAATCTCCATAGTAACACTGGTCTAGTCTCCAGTCAGACTAACAGTTTAACTGGTCTAATCTCCATAGTAACACTGGTATAGGCTCCAGTCCGACTAACAGTTTAACTGGTCTAATCTCCATAGTAACACTGGACTAGTCTCCAGTCAGACTAACAGTTTAACTGGTCTAATCTCCATAGTAACACTGGTCTAGTCTCCAGTCAGACTAACAGTTTAACTGGTCTAATCTCCATAGTAACACTGGTCTAGTCTCCAGTCAGACTAACAGTTTAACTGGTCTAATCTCCATAGTAACACTGGTATAGGCTCCAGTCCGACTAACAGTTTAACTGGTCTAATCTCCATAGTAACACTGGACTAGTCTCCAGTCAGACTAACAGTTTAACTGGTCTAATCTCCATAGTAACACTGGTCTAGTCTCCAGTCAGACTAACAGTGTGAGTAGTAACTCAGACCGACTCGTTTCTCCGTACACATCAATGATGTGACTCTTGCTGCTGGTGATTGTCTGATCCTCCTTGGTGACAAGGGGGCAGTATTTACTCATGACTGTGTTAACTTCTTGGTGACAAGGGGGCAGTATTTACTCATTACTGTGTTAACTCCTTGGTGACAAGGGGGCAGTATTTACTCATTACTGTGTTAACTCCTTGGTGACAAGGGGGCAGTATTTACTCATTACTGTGTTGACTCCTTGGTGACAAGGGGGCAGTATTTACTCATTACTGTGTTGACTCCTTGGTGACAAGGGGGCAGTATTTACTCATTACTGTGTTAACTCCTTGGTGACAAGGGGGCAGTATTTACTCATTACTGTGTTGACTCCTTGGTGACAAGGGGGCAGTATTTACTCATTACTGTGTTAACTCCTTGGTGACAACTTCTTGGTGGGGGCAGTATTTACTCATTACTGTGTTGACTCCTTGGTGACAAGGGGGCAGTATTTACTCATGACTGTGTTGACTCCTTGGTGACAAGGGGGCAGTATTTACTCATTACTGTGTTAACTCCTTGGTGACAAGGGGGCAGTATTTACTCATTACTGTGTTGACTCCTTGGTGACAAGGGGGCAGTATTTACTCATGACTGTGTTGACTCCTTGGTGACAAGGGGGCAGTATTTACTCATTACTGTGTTGACTCCTTGGTGACAAGGGGGCAGTATTTACTCATTACTGTGTTAACTCCTTGGTGACAAGGGGGCAGTATTTACTCATTACTGTGTTAACTCCTTGGTGACAAGGGGGCAGTATTTACTCATTACTGTGTTAACTCCTTGGTGACAAGGGGGCAGTATTTACTCATTACTGTGTTAACTCCTTGGTGACAAGGGGGCAGTATTTACTCATTACTGTGTTGACTCCTTGGTGACAAGGGGGCAGTATTTACTCATTACTGTGTTAACTCCTTGGTGACAAGGGGGCAGTATTTACTCATTACTGTGTTAACTCCTTGGTGACAAGGGGGCAGTATTTACTCATTACTGTGTTAACTCCTTGGTGACAAGGGGGCAGTATTTACTCATTACTGTGTTAACTCCTTGGTGACAAGGGGGCAGTATTTACTCATTACTGTGTTAACTCCTTGGTGACAAGGGGGCAGTATTTACTCATTACTGTGTTAACTCCTTGGTGACAAGGGGGCAGTATTTACTCATGACTGTGTTAACTCCTTGGTGACAAGGGGGCAGTATTTACTCATTACTGTGTTGACTCCTTGGTGACAAGGGGGCAGTATTTTCACGTCCGGATGAAATGCCCCACTTCAACTGCCTTTCTACTCATCCCCAGAAGATAATATATGCATAGTATTAGTAGACGTGGATAGAAAAACACTCTGAAGTTTCTAAAAAACTGTTTGAATGAAGTCTGTGAGTTTAACAGGACTTATTTAGCAGGCGAGAACCCAGAGGACAAACCATTTTGTTTTTGGCCGTTTTTTTGCCCTCCCAACTACCTCATCCTCATATTGCTATTTATTTGAGCCTTTTTTCACCCCAGTATCTCTACTTGCACATTCGTCTTCGGCACATCTATCTCTCCAGTGTTTAATTGCTAAATTGTAATTACTTCACCACTATGGCCTGTTTATTGCCTTACCTCCTTCATCTTAACTCATTTGCACTCACTGTATATATATATATTTTCTATTGTATTAATGACTGTGCTTTGCTTTATCTTAGCCAGGTTGTAAATGAGAACTTGTTCTCATCCGGCCTACCTGGTTAAATAAAATAAAAATTTATAATAAAATAATAAAAATCACTGGTCTAGTCGTATGAAATGGCCGCCGCTGTCCTTGGTGCTGAAACCTTGGCTTAGTCAGAACGACTATAGGATCAGGAGCTTCCTGTTTCTGTAGGGAGACAGCTTGATGTACCAGGACACCTCCTGGACAGGACACCCCCTGGAGAGGACACTAGTCTATCTCCTGTTTCTGTAGGGAGACACAGGACACCTCCTGGACAGGACACCCCTTGGAGAGGACACTAGTCTATCTCCTGTTTCTGTAGGGAGACCATTTGATGTACAGGACACCCCCTGGACAGGACACTAGTCTTCCACAGGTCCTTAATGCTGAGTTCCAAGCAGAGTCACACCAGGACCCATTTTTACAGACTTTGGTATGACAAAGGATCGAACCCACAGGTTGGACACAATACCCACAAGGTCATTTATTTGGTTGCAGACTGCAAGTGTTCTGGTTGCAAGTGGTCATGGGAGAATGAGTCCTTGCTGCAAGTGGTCATGGGAGAATGAGTCCTGGCTGGGTCAAATACTGTCAGGGGATAAATCACATAGGGTTTCCCCTCAGGGCAGCCAAAAGGCAGTATGAGTGGTCGATTCAATTAAAGTACTGAGTGATTGACGGGCTCAGAGAAAGATAGGGAGAGAGAGAGAAAGAGCGAGAGAGAGAAAGATGGATTGATCAATAAAACAAGAGGGAGGGAGAGAGAGAGACACAGAGAGGGAGAGAGACAGACAGACAGACACAGAGAGGGAGAGAGAGAGAGAGAGAGAGACACAGAGAGGGAGAGAGACAGACAGACAGACATAGAGAGGGAGAGAGAGACAGACAGACAGACAGACAGACAGACAGACAGACAGACAGACAGACAGACAGACAGACAGACAGACAGACAGACAGAGAGAACTAGTTTTTCTTTGAGTCAGTGAGCAGGCTAGTAATCATAGAACACATTAATCATAGACTACAGTTTACAATACATTTGGTGCTTTGGAAATCTTTGTCAATTCTCCATTCAAATCTTTCCTAACAACACATTTCTATTGAGGAACAACAAGACATTATTAGCCTGAAGAAAAGACTGAAGGAGGACTTGCTAATATTTCAACTCTCCTCACCCCCCAACTTCCTCTCCTGTCTCTCTACCAGCCTCATCCCTCGCTCCGCTGGTCTGTCCTCACCTGTTGGGCGACAGGGACGATTACATTTTACCCTTCTCTCTATCCTTCCATATTTCTCTCTCTCACACACACACAGGACAGTCTCTCTCTCTCTCTCTCTCTAATAATATGCCATTTAGCAGACGCTTTTATCCAAAGCAACTTACAGTCATGTGTGCATACATTCTACGTATGGGTGGTCCCGGGAATCAAACCCACTACCCTGGCGTTACAAGCGCCATGCTCTACCAACTGAGCTACAGAAGGACCACGAAGGAAGGACCTCTCACTTCTGTCTCTCTCTCTCGGACATGACTCAGCGAAAAATAGCCAAACAAAAGCAGTCATCATGCAGACTTACAACACGCACTAAATCCAGAATACATTAACAGACAGACACATTAGCATTTACTGAACTGAACTGTGTTTGTGTTTGTGAACAGAGCCCCAGGACCAGCTTGCTTAGGGGACTCTTCTCCAGGTTCACCTCTCTGTAGGTGATGGCTTTGTTGTGGAGGGTTTGGGAATCGCTTCCTTTTAGGTGGTTGTAGAATTTAATGTCTCTTTTCTGGATTTTGATCATTAGCGGGCATCGGCCTAATTCTGCTCTGCGTGCATTATTTATTTATTATATTATAATTTTTATAATTATTTGGTGTTTTCCGTCTGTACACACAGGATATTTTTGCATTTCTGCATGCAGAGTCTCAATTTGGTGTTTGTCCCATTTTATTAATTACTGGTTGGACCCCAGACCTCACAACCGTAAAGGGCAATGGGCTCTATAACTGATTCAAGTGTTTTTTTTGCCAGATCCCAATTGGTGTGACAATTTTATTTTCCTCTTGGTGGCATTGAAGGCCCTTCTTGCCTTGTCTCTCAGCTCGTTCACAGCTTTGTGGAAGTTACCTGTGGCGCTGATGTTTAGACAAAGGTATGTATCGTTTTTTGTGTGCTCTAGGGCAACGGTGATTTACTGTCAGGGCACAGGTCTGTCAGGGCCAAGGTATGTATAGTTTTTTGTGTGCTCTAGGGCAACGGTGATTTACTGTCAGGGCACAGGTCTGTCAGGGCCAAGGTATGTATAGTTTTTTGTGTGCCCTAGGGCAACGGTGTCTAGATGGAATTTGTATTTGTGGTCCTGGTGACTGGACCTTTTTTGGAACACCATTATTTTGGTCTTACTGAGATTTACTGTCAGGGCCCAGGTCTGTCAGGGCCCAGGTCTGTCAGGGCCCAGGCATTCCTTGGTTGGTGACAGAGACACCACATCATCAGCAAAGGAAGTTGTCTAAAAGGGATTGTTTTTGAATTTGTTGTTGTCTAATTGTGTTTTGGTTTCCAAACTGCATTCCTTCCATCTATAGCATTTCTTAATGTTACTCGGTTCCTTTGGCTTTGATGCCTCATGATTGAGTATTGCTCTGTTCAAGTAGACTGTGATTTTGCTGTGGTCTGATAGGGGTGTCAGTGGACTGACTGTGAACGCTCTGAGAGACTCTGGGTCGAGGTCAGTGATAAAGTAGTCTACAGTACTACTGCCAAGAGATGAGCTATAGGTGTACCTACCATAGGAGTCCCCTCGTAGCCTACCATTGACTATGTACATACCCAGGATGCGACAGAGCTATAGGTGTACCTACCATAGGAGTCCCCTCGAAGCCTACCGTTGACTATGTACATACCCAGCGTGTGACAGAGCTATAGGTGTACCTACCATAGGAGTCCCCTCGTAGCCTACCATTGACTATGTACATACCCAGGATGCGACAGAGCTATAGGTGTACCTACCATAGGAGTCCCCTCGAAGCCTACCGTTGACTATGTACATACCCAGGATGTAACAGAGCTATAGGTGTACCTACCATAGGAGTCCCCTCGTAGCCTACCGTTGACTATGTACATACCCAGCGTGTGACAGAGCTATAGGTGTACCTACCATAGGAGTCCCCTCGTAGCCTACCGTTGACTATGTACATACCCAGGATGTAACAGAGCTATAGGTGTACCTACCATAGGAGTCCCCTCGAAGCCTACCGTTGACTATGTACATACCCAGGATGTAACAGAGCTATAGGTGTACCTACCATAGGAGTCCCCTCGAAGCCTACCGTTGACTATGTACATACCCAGGATGTAACAGAGCTATAGGTGTACCTACCATAGGAGTCCCCTCGTAGCCTACCGTTGACTATGTACATACCCAGGATGTAACAGAGCTATAGGTGTACCTACCATAGGAGTCCCCTCGAAGCCTACCGTTGACTATGTACATACCCAGGATGTAACAGAGCTATAGGTGTACCTACCATAGGAGTCCCCTCGAAGCCTACCATTGACTATGTACATACCCAGGATGTAACAGAGCTATAGGTGTACCTACCATAGGAGTCCCCTCGTAGCCTACCATTGACTATGTACATACCCAGGATGTAACAGAGCTATAGGTGTACCTACCATAGGAGTCCCCTCGTAGCCTACCGTTGACTATGTACAGACCCAGCGTGCGACAGAGCTATAGGTGTACCTACCATAGGAGTCCCCTCCAAGCCTACCGTTGACTATGTACATACCCAGCGTGCGACAGAGCTATAGGTGTACCTACCATAGGAGTCCCCTCCAAGCCTACCGTTGACTATGTACATACCCAGGATGTAACAGAGCTATAGGTGTACCTACCATAGGAGTCCCCTCGTAGCCTACCGTTGACTATGTACATACCCAGGATGTAACAGAGCTATAGGTGTACCTACCATAGGAGTCCCCTCGAAGCCTACCGTTGACTATGTACATACCCAGCGTGCGACAGAGCTATAGGTGTACCTACCATAGGAGTCCCCTCCAAGCCTACCGTTGACTATGTACATACCCAGCGTGCGACAGAGCTATAGGTGTACCTACCATAGGAGTCCCCTCGTAGCCTACCGTTGACTATGTACATACCCAGCGTGCGACAGAGCTATAGGTGTACCTACCATAGGAGTCCCCTCGAAGCCTACCGTTGACTATGTACATACCCAGCGTGCGACAGAGCTATAGGTGTACCTACCATAGGAGTCCCCTCGAAGCCTACCGTTGACTATGTACATACCCAGCGTGAGACAGAGCTATAGGTGTACCTACCATAGGAGTCCCCTCGAAGCCTACCGTTGACTATGTACATACCCAGGATGTAACAGAGCTATAGGTGTACCTACCATAGGAGTCCCCTCGTAGCCTACCGTTGACTATGTACATACCCAGCGTGTAACAGAGCTATAGGTGTACCTACCATAGGAGTCCCCTCGTAGCCTACCGTTGACTATGTACATACCCAGGATGTAACAGAGCTATAGGTGTACCTACCATAGGAGTCCCCTCGAAGCCTACCGTTGACTATGTACATACCCAGCGTGTAACAGAGCTATAGGTGTACCTACCATAGGAGTCCCCTCGTAGCCTACCGTTGACTATGTACATACCCAGCGTGCGACAGAGCTATAGGTGTACCTACCATAGGAGTCCCCTCGAAGCCTACCGTTGACTATGTACATACCCAGGATGTAACAGAGCTATAGGTGTACCTACCATAGGAGTCCCCTCCAAGCCTACCGTTGACTATGTACATACCCAGCGTGTAACAGAGCTATAGGTGTACCTACCATAGGAGTCCCCTCGTAGCCTACCGTTGACTATGTACATACCCAGCGTTCGACAGAGCTATAGGTGTACCTACCATAGGAGTCCCCTCGAAGCCTACCGTTGACTATGTACATACCCAGGATGTAACAGAGCTATAGGTGTACCTACCATAGGAGTCCCCTCGAAGCCTACCGTTGACTATGTACATACCCAGCGTGAGACAGAGCTATAGGTGTACCTACCATAGGAGTCCCCTCGTAGCCTACCGTTGACTATGTACATACCCAGCGTGAGACAGAGCTATAGGTGTACCTACCATAGGAGTCCCCTCCAAGCCTACCGTTGACTATGTACATACCCAGCGTGAGACAGAGCTATAGGTGTACCTACCATAGGAGTCCCCTCGTAGCCTACCGTTGACTATGTACATACCCAGCGTGCGACAGAGCTATAGGTGTACCTACCATAGGAGTCCCCTCGAAGCCTACCGTTGACTATGTACATACCCAGCGTGTAGACAGAGCTATAGGTGTACCTACCATAGGAGTCCCCTCCAAGCCTACCGTTGACTATGTACATACCCAGCGTGCGACAGAGCTATAGGTGTACCTACCATAGGAGTCCCCTCCAAGCCTACCGTTGACTATGTACATACCCAGGATGTAACAGAGCTATAGGTGTACCTACCATAGGAGTCCCCTCCAAGCCTACCGTTGACTATGTACATACCCAGGATGTAACAGAGCTATAGGTGTACCTACCATAGGAGTCCCCTCGTAGCCTACCGTTGACTATGTACATACCCAGCGTGAGACAGAGCTATAGGTGTACCTACCATAGGAGTCCCCTCGTAGCCTACCGTTGACTATGTACATACCCAGGATGTAACAGAGCTATAGGTGTACCTACCATAGGAGTCCCCTCGTAGCCTACCGTTGACTATGTACATACCCAGGATGTAACAGAGCTATAGGTGTACCTACCATAGGAGTCCCCTCCAAGCCTACCGTTGACTATGTACATACCCAGGATGTAACAGAGCTATAGGTGTACCTACCATAGGAGTCCCCTCGAAGCCTACCGTTGACTATGTACATACCCAGGATGTAACAGAGCTATAGGTGTACCTACCATAGGAGTCCCCTCGTAGCCTACCGTTGACTATGTACATACCCAGGATGTAACAGAGCTATAGGTGTACCTACCATAGGAGTCCCCTCCAAGCCTACCGTTGACTATGTACATACCCAGGATGTAACAGAGCTATAGGTGTA
>NW_025745838.1:195000-220000 GCF_021184085.1 Oncorhynchus gorbuscha
TCCCCCCCCCACCTATAAAGACACAGTATCATTCCCCCCCACCTCTAAAGACATAGTATCATTCCCCCCACCTCTAAAGACATAGTATCATTCCCCCCACCTCTAAAGACATAGTATCATTCCCCCACCTCTAAAGACATAGTATCATTCCCCCACCTCTAAAGACATAGTATCATTCCCCCACCTCTAAAGACATAGTATCATTCCCCCCACCTCTAAAGACATAGTATCATCCCCCCCTCTAAACACATAGTATCATTCCCCCCACCTCTAAAGACATAGTGTCATTCCCCCACCTCTAAAGACATAGTATCATTCCCCCCACCTCTAAAGACATAGTATCATTCCCCCCACCTCTAAACACATAGTATCATTCCCCCACCTCTAAAGACACAGTATCATTCCCCCCACCTCCCCCACCTATAAAGACATAGTATCATTCCCCCACCTCTAAAGACATAGTATCATTCCCCCCACCTCTAAAGACATAGTATCATCCCCCCACCTATAAAGACATAGTATCATTCCCACCCACCTCTAAAGACATAGTATCATCCCCCCACCTCTAAACACATAGTATCATTCCCCCCCCCCACCTCTAAACACATAGTATCATTCCCACCCACCTCTAAAGACATAGTATCATCCCCCCACCTCTAAACACATATATCATTCCCACCCACCTCTAAAGACATAGTATCATTCCCCCCACCTCTAAACACATAGTATCATTCCCCCCACCTCTAAAGACATAGTATCATTCCCCCACCTCTAAAGACATAGTATCATTCCCCCTCTCACACTCTAAAGTTTCTAAAACTGTTTGAATGATGTCTGTGAGTATAACAGAACTAATATGGCAGGCAAAATCCTGAGGAGAAATCAAAACAGGAAGTAAAACATCTGAGCTTGGTATGTATTCACCACAGGTTCCAATGAAATCCCCTTGAGATATTAATGATGTTGCACTTCCTAGGGCTTCCACTAGATGTCAACCGTCTATAGAAATTTGAATGAGACTTCTACTGTATTGTGGGACTGAATGAGGGCAGAATCAGGTGACTGGCAGTCAGCCATTTTCTGATCATTCGCATTCCTCATGGTATCCACTTGCGTTCCATTGCTCAACAAGACACAAAGGAATACTCCGGTTGGAACTTTATTGAAGCTATATGTTAAAAACATCCTTATGATTGATTCTGTACTTAGTTTGAAATGTTTCTTCGACCTGTAATATAACTTTATGAAGTTTTTGTCCGACGTAACGCTGACCAGAATGAGCGTTTGGATTTGTTTACCAAACACGCTAACAAAAGGAGGTATGTGGACATGAATAACGGACATTATCGAACAAAACAAACATTTCTTTTGGACCTGGGATTCCTGGAGTGCTTTCTGATGAAGATCATCAAAGGTAACGGAATATTTATCATGTCATTTCTTGTTTATGGTGGCTATTTTTACTATTGTTCTGAGCGCCGTCTCAGATTATTGCATGGTTTGCTTATTCCGTAAAGTTGTTTTGAAATCTGACACAGCGGTTGCATTAAGGAGAGGTATATCTATAATTCCATGTGTATAACTTGTATTATCATCTACATTTATGATGAGTATTTTTGTTGAATTTTACAAAATCAATTGTTTTTCTGAGCGCCAATGTAAACTCATGTTTTGATTGCATGGTATTTTGCCACCAATTTATTCTCAGATTATTGCATGGTTTGTTTTGAAATTTGACACAGCGGTTGCATTAAGGAGAGGTATATCTATAATTCCATGTGTATAACTTGTATTATCATCTACATTTATGATGAGTATTTTTGTTGAATGATGTGGCTATGCAAAATCAATGGATGTTTTTGGAACTAGTGAATGTAACGCGCCAATGTAAACTCATGTTTTGATATACAGCGGGGCAAAAAAGTATTTAGTCAGCCACCAATTGTGCAAGTTCTCAGATTATTGCATGGTTTGCTTATTCCGTAAAGTTGTTTTGAAATCTGACACAGCGGTTGCATTAAGGAGAGGTATATCTATAATTCCATGTGTATAACTTGTATTATCATCTACATTTATGATGAGTATTTTTGTTGAATGATGTGGCTATGCAAAATCAATGGATGTTTTTGGAACTAGTGAATGTAACGCGCCAATGTAAACTCATATTTTGATATACAGCGGGGCAAAAAAGTATTTAGTCAGCCACCAATTGTGCAAGTTCTCAGATTATTGCATGGTTTGCTTATTCCGTAAAGTTGTTTTGAAATCTGACACAGCGGTTGCATTAAGGAGAGGTATATCTATAATTCCATGTGTATAACTTGTATTATCATCTACATTTATGATGAGTATTTTTGTTGAATGATGTGGCTATGCAAAATCAATGGATGTTTTTGGAACTAGTGAATGTAACGCGCCAATGTAAACTCATATTTTGATATACAGCGGGGCAAAAAAGTATTTAGTCAGCCACCAATTGTGCAAGTTCTCCCACTTTAAAAGGTGAGGGAGGCCTGTAATTTTCATCATGGGTACACTTCAACTATGACAGACAAAATGAGAATTGTTTTTCCAGAAAATCACATTGTAGGATTTTTAATTGATTTATTTGCAAATTATGGTGGAAAATAAGTATTTGGTCACCTACAAACAAGCAAGATTTCTGGCTCTCACAGACCTGTAACTTCGTCTTTAAGAGGCTCCTCTGTCCTCCAATTACAGAGTTGTCTCCTTTTGAAAGACATTGCTAATGTTACAGCTTAGCTCACTAGCTACAGACGTAAACAACAACACTGAATGGCTCAGAGTGGGAGTGAGAGGTTACGTGGTTGACTGCCGGCACCTAGCACTTATATCAATAAATCATTATCAGAAAATGGTTTGTGTGGTAATTATTTATTCATTTACTGTTTAATTTAATCATTTTTAAAATTCTGGTGACAAATCATGCATTCCGATTCTTGCATAGATTATAATGGACACGTGTGTAAAACACTTTTTTGAAGGTTGTACTGAATATGTTGAGCTAATGCTAAGCTAATTGTCAGCTATGTATGGAGCCATGTTTGTTGACATCACACAATGCATTCTAGGTGTCTCGTAAACATCTGTCAGACCATAGATATTATAACAAAACGAGGTGAAGATGAGTCGTCTTTAGAGGGAACTTCCTGGAAGAGAATGATGCTAGACGACACATCCAACATGCGTTTTGCAACTAGACCAACTAACTCATCTTGTCAACTCTTCTTCTCTTTGGTTGAGTTGGAAAAACAAACCTGACGGCACGCACAAACACTATCCACCATCTGATTATTTAGACTTTTAGAAACAAAAAAAATGACCTCGTTATTTTGATCACGGGTGAGCTCACCCGTGATGTGATGAATTGTAAAAAGCAATTACTATTAGCTAATTCATATTATGGTTTCTGTCAGCGGAGAGTTAGATAAATATGACACATTTGCTCTAATGTAGCCTACACTTTCAGGATTGGATGAGAATTGTGTTTTGCTGTCGCTACTTCTGTAAACTTCTGAACGTTGCTTCCAAAAACATAAACTGCCTACGTTGAGGTCATAAAGTTGTCAAACGCTGACTGTTGCATCAAATTTAACTAGAGGTTCTAAAGAAGTGTTCAAATCTCTAAAGAAGTGTTCTAATCTCTAAAGAGGTGTTCTAATCTCTAAAGAAGTGTTCTAATCTCTAAAGAAGTGTTCTAATCTCTAAAGAGGTGTTCTAATCTCTAAAGAAGTGTTCTAATCTCTAAAGAAGTGTTCTAAGATCTAAAGAAGTGTTCTAATCTCTAAAGAAGTGTTCTAATCTCTAAAGAGGTGTTCTAATCTCTAAAGAAGTGTTCTAATCTCTAAAGAAGTGTTCTAATCTCTAAAGAAGTGTTCTAATCTCTAAAGAAGTGTTCTAATCTCTAAAGAGGTGTTCTAATCTCTAAAGAAGTGTTCTAATCTCTAAAGAAGTGTTCTAATCTCTAAAGAAGTGTTCTAATCTCCAAAGAGGTGTTCTAATCTCTAAAGAAGTGTTATAATCTCTAAAGAAGTGTTCTAATCTCTAAAGAAGTGTTCTAATCTCGAAAGAGGTGTTCTAATCTCTAAAGAAGTGTTCTAATCTCTAAAGAGGTGTTCTAATCTCTAAAGAGGTGTTCTAATCTCTAAAGAGGTGTTCTAATCTCTAAAGAAGTGTTCTAATCTCTAAAGAGGTGTTCTAATCTCTAAAGAAGTGTTCTAATCTCTAAAGACCTGAGGCACCTGTGGGCCGACGTGATCCGCGTAGCTAAGGCACAGTGGCACAGTGTGTGTGTGTGTGTGTGTGTGTGTGTGTGTGTGTGTGTGTGTGTGTGTGTGTGTGTGTGTGTGTGTGTGTGTGTGTGTGTGTGTGTGTGTGTGTGTGTGTGTGTGTGTGTGTGTGTGTATTGTTCGTCCATTGTAGGGGAGCAGCCATCGTCTGTCTGTCTGTCTGTCTGTCTGTCTGTCTGTCTGTCTGTCTGTCTGTCTGTCTGTCTGTCTGTCTGTCTGTCTGTCTGTCTGTCTGTCTGTCTGTCTGTCTGTCTGTCTGTCTGTCTGTCTGTCTGTCTGTCTGCCTCTGTCTGTGTGTGTATCAACAAGTTCTCACAGTCTCACTGCAGAATTATACGTATTTGCACTTTTCTCCAAATGTCAAATTTCGAATGTTCCTCCAAACATGACATTTACAAATGTAAGGGGTGAAGGGTAAAGGATTTGGATAGGGTTAAAACCAGTGATTTATAGACACACTAGGTGTCTGACAGGGGGCGCTGTTTTAAAGCCTTCTCATCTTGATAGGGTTAAAACCAGTGATTTATAGACACACTGGGTGACTGACAGGGGGTGCTGTTTTAAAGCCTTCTCATCTTGATAGGGTTAAAACCAGTGATTTATAGACACACTAGGTGACTGACAGGGGGCGCTGTTTTAAAGCATTCTCATCTTGATAGGGTTAAAACCAGTGATTTATAGACACACTGGGTGACTGACAGGGGGTGCTGTTTTAAAACCTTCTCATCTTGGCATTGCCCTACTGTTGTAAAAAACAAACATTTTGGAATATTTAAAAAAGCATTTATTAATGACCGCATGTGTTTATATATTAATAAATTATATAACAGACACCTTAATGTAGATTTATATACTTATATTACAAAAACCTTAAATAATTATAAATTATATTATGTGAGCTAAACGTATAAATCTAAAACTAAGAATATATAAAAACATTTCCTTAAAGTATAATATTTTAGAAAGCACTAATGTTACTACAACATCAACAACAAGTCATTCAAATCATTCAGATTTGTCCTTGAATAATTGAATTGAAAATCTTGTCCGTGTGTTCGTCATCATTCTGGCTCAGCTTCCTGTCTGGTCTTCACACCGACCAGAGACCTTGGTGTGTTTTAAAACCTCCATCAGTCAGTTCATCAGTGTTCATGGTATTATTCACGAGGCCACAAAACACAAACAAAATGGCTGAAGTGGGCAGTGATTGGCTGCTTTGGTTTTAGGTTACAAATGTTTTTGTGTTTTTTTTTCCACTAATGAATACGACCCAGGTGTCCAGGTGTGAACTGATTGGGTGTTAAAAAAAAGTTGAAAAGAAAACATGAGCTATAACAACAACGAGAGTCTCTATATAAACTCCCAGTAATTTATTGGGTAAATCACCAACGTTTGGTCATCACTGTGTCTTCAGGGTCAACACCGTGAGGTGTGCATCAGATGTGTGCATTCTTCTGAGTCACGTTAAGTACATTTCTTGACAATATGAAACAAGGATTCATTCATTCCTGTTTCTTCTGGGAAGTGACAATCTGGGAGTTACCGTTTGTGTGAATGTGTGTGTGTGTGTGTGTTAGCTATGTGTGTTACCTCTCTCTTCTTCTCTCTTTGTGTGTGTGTGTGTTTTCTCTAGTGAGTCTCTTGGCAGTAGAATCAGACGAGCAGCAGAAGTGTTGGGCCACAGGGACTGTGATCTGGCCAGATGGTTAATGCACACACACACACACACACACACACACACACACACACACACACACACACACACACACACACACACACACACACACACACACACACACACACACACACACACACACACACACACACACACACACACACACACACACACACACACACACACACACACACAACATCCTTCTCTGTCCCAAGGTTGTGTTGTCCTCGTCCCCAAGAGAGGTGGGTCACACTACCATGTTATGGTTCTGAAGTAACAGTCTGGACACATTCACTGAAAGACACACACACACACACACACACACACGAACGAACACGCACGCACGCACGCACACACACACACACACACAGAGCCACTCTGATCAAAATCCTTCTAGGTTATAATTTAACATTAATTGGATTAACACAAATGCCTTCCTGTTTCCCTGCCCTGCCAGTGTGTGTGTGTGTGTGTGTGTGTGTTTGTGTGTGTGTGTGTGTGTGTGTGTGTGTTAGCCATGTACAATATTGATAAACTCCTTCATATCTACTGGGTGAAATACCACAGTGTGCATCACAGCAGTAAGATGTGTGACCTGTTGCCACGAGAAAAGGGCAACCAGGGAAGAACAAACACCAACAAACCCATATTTATGCTTATTTATTTTCCCTTGTGTACTTTAACTATTTGTTCATTCTTACAACACTGTATATATAATATGACATTTGTAATGTCTTTATTGTTTTGATACTTCTGTATGTGTAATGTTTACTGTTCATTTTTATTGTCTATATCACTTTTGTATATTATCTACCTCACTTGCTTTGGCAACACATGTTTCCCATGTCAATAAAGCCCCAGAGAGAGAGAGAGAGAGAGAGAGAGAGAGAGAGAGAGAGAGAGAGAGAGAGAGAGAGAGAGAGAGAGAGAGAGAGAGAGAGAGAGAGAGAGAGAGAGAGAGAGAGAGAGAGAGAGAGAGAGAGAGAGAGAGAGAGACGTAAAATTGGAACTCACTAAACAAACAACACAAAGAGTTATCTATCCATAATGTCTGAGTAAACCACTTCTCCTTCTCTCTCTTTTTTTAGCTTTAGTAGAAAGAACAAACAGCAAAATCATATCCAGCTGAAGTAGGAGGTTTAAATACACCTTAGTCAAATACGTTTATCTTAGTTTTTCATCATTCCTGACATGTACTCCGAGTAAAAATTCCCTGTTTTAGGTCAGTTAGGATCACCACTTCATTTTAAGAATATGAAATGTCAGAATAATAGTAGAGAGAATGATTTCTTTCATCTTTTTTTTCTTTCACCACATTCCCAGTGGGTCAGAAGTTGAGTGAATTTTGGCTGAATCATGTAACTGAGTCAGGTTTGTAGGCCTCCTTGCTCGCACACGCTTTTTCAGTTCTGTCCACAAATTGTCCATAGGATTGAGGTCAGGGCTTTGTGATGGCCACTCCAATACTTTGGCTTTGTTGTCCTTAAGCCATTTTGCCACAACTTTGGAAGTACACTTGGGGTTGTTATCCATTTGGAAGACCCATTTGTGACCAAGCTTTAACTTCCTGACTGATGTCTTGAGATGTTGCTTCAATATATCCACATAATGATGCCATCTATTTTGTGAATTGCACCTGTCCCTCCTGCAGCAAAGCACCCCCACAACATGATGCTGCCACCCCCGTGCTTCACGGTTGGGATGGTGTTCTTCGACTTGCAAGCCTCCCCATTTTTCCTCCAAACATAACGATGGTCATTATGGCCAAACAGTTCTATTTTTGTTTCATCAGATCAGAGGACATTTCTCTAAAAAGTATGATCTTTGTCCCCATGTGCAGCTGCAAACCATAGTCTGGCTTTTTTATGGCGGTTTTGGAGCAGTGGCTTATTCCTTGCTGAGCGGCCTTTCAGGTTATGTCGATATAGACTAGTTTTACTGTGGATACAGATACTTTTGTTCCTGTTTCCTCCAGCATCTTCCCAGGGTCCTTTGCTGCTGTTCTGGGATTATTTCACACTTTATTCACCAAAGTCCGTTCATCTCTAGGAGACAGAACGCATCTCCTTCCTGAGCGGTATGACGGCTGCGTGGTCCCATGGTGTTCATCTCTAGGAGACAGAACGCATCTCCTTCCTGAGCGGTATGACGGCTGCGTGGTCCCATGGTGTTCATCTCTAGGAGACAGAACGCATCTCCTTCCTGAGCGGTATGACGGCTGCCTGGTCCCATGGTGTTCATCTCTAGGAGACAGAACGCATCTCCTTCCTGAGCGGTATGACGGCTGCGTGGTCCCATGGTGTTCATCTCTAGGAGACAGAACGCATCTCCTTCCTGAGCGGTATGACGGCTGCCTGGTCCCATGGTGTTTATACTAGCGTACTATTGTTTGTACAGATGAACGTGGTATCTTCAGGAGTTTGGAAATTGCTCCCGAGGATGAACCAGACTTCTGGAGATCTGCAAATGTTTTTTTCTGAGGGCTTTGCTGATTTCTTTTGATTTTCCCATGATGTCAAGCGAAGAGGCACTGAGTTTGAAGGTAGGCCTTGAAATAAATCCACAGGCACACCTCCAATTGACTCAAATGATGTCAATGAGCCTATGAGAAGCTTCTAAAGCCATGACATCATTTTCTGGAATATTCCAAGCTGTTTAAAGGCACAGTCAACTTAGTGTATGTAAACTTCTGACCTACTGGAATTCTGATACAGTGCATTATAAGTGAAATAATCTGTCTGTAAACAATTGTTGGAAAAATGACTTGTGTCATGCACAAAGTAGATGTCCATCCGGCTTGCCAAAACTATAGCTTGTTAAAAAGAAATTTGTGGAGTGGTTGAAAAAATTAGTTTTAATGACTCCAACCTAAGTTTATGTAAAATCTTAGAATCAACTAATAAAGACTACCAGAACCAGAACCAGAACCCACTGGACCCTCCACTTACATTGAATGAACTACAGGACAGAATATACAAACCCTCCAAGCCAAAAAGGCCTGTGGTGTTGATGGTATCCTCAATAAAATTATCAAATATACAGACCACAAATTCCTACTGGCTATTCTTAAACTCTTTAACATCATCCTTAGCTCTGGAATCTTCCCAAACATTTGGAACAAAGGACTGATCAGCCCAATCCACAAAAGTGGAAACAAATTTGACCCCAATTTGACCCCAATTCACATCCTCAGTGAAAACAATGTACTGAGCAGTTGTCAAATTGGCTTTGTACCAAATTACCGTACAACAGACCACGTATTCACCCTACACAACCTAATTGACAAACAAACAAACCAAAACAAAGGCAAAGTATTCTCATGACTTGTTATAATAAATAATAATAATATATGCCATTTAGCAGACGCTTTTATCCAAAGCGACTTACAGTCATGTGTGCATACATTCTACGTATGGGTGGTCCCGGGGATCGAACCCACTACCCTGGTGTTACAAGCGCCATGCTCTACCAAATGAGCTACAGAAGGACCACAATGTGTTGATTTCAAAAAAGCTTTTGACTCAATTTGCCATGAGGTTGACGGAAAAAGATGTTGGGGGGAAAAACATATTACTATAAAATCCATGTTCAAACAAACAACAAGTCTGCGGTTAAAATTGGCAGAAAAACACACACATTTCTTCCCACTTCTTCCCACAGGGTCGTGGGGTGGTGAGACGTGGGGTGAGACAGGGATCTCAGTTGCCTGGACTCATTTAGCTAATTATGCAGTCTGTTGTCAATACCTTAAACCATTTCACATGGTAAAACACCATTTTGCAGATCTCACTTCGACGTTTCAGCAAAACTCTAAACACCTTCTCATTCTCAAAACACATTCTGCACTCTACTGCACATGCCATCCATACTGGTAAACACAAGTGGCAACAATCAAATACAAATAGAGAACACATGTCATTGATTGAACACAACCAGTCAACATTGATTTACTGTAACAGTACTGACTGCTCAATAGATTTTGACTGGTTGCAGGTTCATATCAACAAAGAACAAGAATGACAGTATCACAGAGACAAAGGACAAGTTTGTGAGATGCAGGGTACAATACTGTAAAAATAGGGCTACAAGGAGGAGGAAGAACAAAAAACAAAATTGCAAAGAGCAAAGCAGAGGAGTAATTTCTGATCAATTTTGAGCTACTATGATAGAACATGTTTTCGTTCATCAAAAGACAATGATGGAAAAATATGAATATTTTTTTTAGATAAAAAAAGGTACTTCTCCCTGAGAATTGTATATTTTGAACAATGTGTTTTCTATTTTTCAGTGTACTGACTGCTTGAGAGTGTATATCATTTTAATCACGTTGTTGTCACGGCTTGGTCTTAGTATTTTGTGTTTTCTTTAATTATTTGATCAGGCCAGGGTGTGACATGGGTTTATGTTATATTGTATGTTCGTATTGGGGTTTGTAGTATTTGGGATCGCGGCTGATTAGGGGTGTTGTATAGGCTTGGCTGCCTGAGGCGGTTCTCAATCAGAGTCAGGTGATTCTCGTTGTCTCTGATTGGGAACCGTATTTAGGTAGCCTGGTTTCGCTTTGTATTTTGTGGGTGATTGTTCCTGTCTCTGTGTAGTTTCACCAGATAGGCTGTAATTAGGTTTCACGTTCCGTTTGTTGTTTTGTATTTTGTATCGTTATTTCATGTGTCACTTTTCCTATTAAAGTCATGAGTAACCACCACGCTGCATTTCGGTCCGACTCTCTTTTGACAAACGAAGAACGCCGTTACAGTTGTTTATGATTTGAGAGCAGTGTTTGATTTTGAACACAGGTAAAACTGTTTTGAGGCGAATGTTTCATTTTGCGAGAGGTCAGAGGTTATGTAAACAGTGCTTGAAGTTGAGGTTTTGTGTTTAATGTTTTCAGGAAATGGAGCACGGTTTCAGAAATGGCTATGAATATGAAGGGGAAACCTCCCAGATTGCAGTTCCTAGAGCTTCCACTAGATGTCAACAGTCCTTAGAAAGATTTTCACACTGGATTTTGGAAAAATGAGCTAGAAGTTGTAGTTTTTCTAGGTGGCTCCCATTTTGGCTGTAGTGTTTCCATGCGCTTGGATGAGAGCGCATTCTTCGTTGTTTATCTCCGGTAAAGACAATAACTATTCTCCGTTTTTAAATGTTGTCGTTTATTTATGTATCAGGGTACCCTGAGGTTTGATTATAAACATTGTTAGACTTGTTTTGATAAGTTTATTGGTGACGTTTGGGATTCATTTTGTATGCATTTTGAAGGAGGGAAACAGGGGGATTATTGAATGAAGCGCGACTGAGTTTTTGGGGATATAAAGAAAGACTTTATCGAACAAAAGGACCATTTTTGATGTAGCTGGGACCTTTTTTTTGGGTGGGGGGGCTTTTTTGAAAAATGTTTTAAATGCTTTTGTGTGCAAGGCGCTGTCCTCGGAGAATCACATGGTGTGCTTTCGCCATAAAGCCTTTTTGAAATCTGACACAACGGCTGGATTAACAAGAAGTTTATTTGATGTATTGACACTTGTATTTTCATGAATGTTAAATATTTCTGTAATTTCACCAGATGATGTCGAGGTGGGTCGCTAGCGCCACGTCTAGCCATAACAGGATCTTTAACCATCAACTGTTAGTGGTGGAGGACAGCTAGGTTAGGTCTTTCTCTCTCTCTCTCTCTCTCTCTCTCTCTCTCTCTCTCTCTCTCTCTCTCTCTCTCTCTCTCTGTCATGTTTTGTCATTAATTATCATGTCTTGTCCCTGTGCTTCCCCTTTTATTCGTTTCCCTCTGCTGGTCTTATTAGGTTCTTTCCCTCTTTCTATCCCTCTCTCTCCCCCTCCCTCTCTCACTCTCTCGCTCTCTCTTCTCTCTATCGTTCCGTTCCTGCTCCCAGCTGTTCCTATTCCCCTAATCATCATTTAGTCTTCCCACACCTGTTCCCGATCCTTTTCCCTGATTAGAGTCCCTATTTCTCTCCTTGTTTGCCGTACCTGCCCTGTCGGATCCTCATCTATAATTCACCGTGCTGTGTCTATGTTTTGCCCTGTCGTGTCGTGTTTCCCTCAGATGCTGCGTGGTGAGCAGGTGTCTGAGTCTGCTAGGTTCAAGTGCCTTCCCGAGGCAACCTGCAGTTCTCGATCAAGTCTCCAGTCTGTTCTCGTCTTTACGAGTAGTATTATGCTTTTTGTTTTGTAAAGTTTCTTACTGGATTAAAAACTCTGTTTTCGCCAAGTTTAAGGTCCTCATTCACCTGCATAAAAAGGAACCAAGGAATGGACCCAGCGACTACAGAGGCCATAACATGTTTAATCCATAGGAGCCATGCTCGGCAGACACGAGCAGGAATTGTCTGCTGCTCAGTGCCATGAGCATTGGAGAACCTGGCCGCTCAGGTTTCCGACCTCTCTGGACAGTTCCAGAGTCTTGAAGTCTCGTGCCACCTGTTACTTCCTGGCCTGCCGAGCCTCCAGAACCAGGGTTAATAACCCACCTTGCTACTCGGGCAGCCCACTGAGTGCCGCTCCTTTCTCACCCAGTGTGAGATTGTGTTCTCTCTCCAACCCAACACATACTCTAGAGAGAGCTCGGGTTGCTTACGTCATTTACTGCTACTGGCAGGAAGAGAGTGGGGCACAGCTATCTGGGAGGCAAGGGCTGATTGTTCTAACAATTACCAGAACTTTAAAGAGGAGATGATTCGGGTTTTTGACCGTTCAGTTTTTGGTGGGGAGGCTTCTAGGGCCCTGGCTTCCCTATGCCAAGGTGATCGATCCATAGACGGATTACTCTATAGAGTTTCGTACTCTTGCTGCCTCTAGTGACTGGAACGAGCCGGCGCTTCTGTTAGTTTTCTGGAGGGACTCCACACAGTGGTCAAAGATTAGATTCTCTCTCGGGAAGTTCCTTCCAGTGTGGACTCTTTGATTGCTCTCGCCATCCGCTAGAAGACGGGAAGATCTTCTGTCACCAGGCTCGTGGAAGAGAGTTCGCATCAACGGTGTTTCCCTGCTCCGCATCGCAACCATCTCCCTCCTCTGGCTCTGAGACTGAGCCCATGCAGCTGGGAGGGATTCGCATCTCGACTAAGGAGAGGGAACGGAGGATCACCAACCGCCTGTGCCTCTATTGCGGATTTGATGGACATTTTGTTAATTCATGTCCAGTAAGAGGCCAGAGCCCATCAGTAAGCGGAGGGCTACTGGTGATGCGCTACTACTCAGGTCTCTTCATCTAGATCCTGTACTACTATGTCGGTCCATCTACGCTGGACCGGTTTATGTTCATGCAGTGCCTTGATTGACTCTGGGGCTGAGGGTTGTTTCATGGACGAAGCATGGGTTCTAAACATAACATTCCTTTCAGACAGTTAGACAAGCCTACGCCCATGTTTGCCTTAGATGGTAGTCATCTTCCCAGTATCAGATTTGAGACACTACCTTTAACTCTCACAGTATCTGGTAACCACAGTGAGACTATTTCTTTTTGATTTTTGTTCACCTTTCACACCTGTTGTTTTGGGTCATCCCTGGCTAGTATGTCATAATTCTTCTATTAATTGGTCTTGTAATTCTATCCTATCCTGGAACGTATCTTGTCATGTGAAGTGCTTAATGTCTGCCATCCCTCCCATTTCTTCTGTCCCCACTTCTCAGGAGGAACCTGGCGATTTGACAGGAGTGCCGGAGGAATATCATGATCTGCGCACGGTCTTCAGTCGTTCCGAGCCAACTCCCTTCCTCCTCACCGGTCGTATGATTGTAGTATTGATCTCCTTCCGGGGACCACTCCTCCTCGGGGTAGACTATACTCTCTGTCGGCTCCCGAACTTAAGGCTC
The DNA here is from genome assembly GCF_021184085.1 of Oncorhynchus gorbuscha. Lineage (NCBI taxonomy): Eukaryota > Metazoa > Chordata > Actinopteri > Salmoniformes > Salmonidae > Oncorhynchus > Oncorhynchus gorbuscha. The sequence continues at coordinate 208,816 of NW_025745838.1, forward strand.
TCGAGGATTATTTATCTGTGTCTCTTGACGTTCCGGTACTTTAGTGCCTTCTTCCTCTCCGGCCGGGCGGGGTTCTTTTTGTTAAGAAGAAGGACGGTACTCTGCGCCCCTGCGTGGACTTTATCGAGGGCTGAATGACTTTACGGTTAAGAATCGTTATCCGTTCTAGACTTTATGTCATCAGACTTTAGATTCTGCAGGGAGCCAGGTGCTTTACTAAGTTGGACCTTTATGTTCGTAGCTTACCATCTGTTCTAGAGGGGACTTTATGTTCTAAACTTTATGTTCTAGACTTAATTTCCGTTAGGGCATTTTGATACCGGGTTCTGCCGTTTGTTCTCGCCAATGCGCCAGCTGTTTTTCAGGCATTAGTTAATGATGTTCTGAGAGACATGCTGAACATCTTTGACTTTTTGTCTATCTTGATGATTCTGACTTTTTTTCACCTTTATGTTCTAGACTTTCATGTTCAGCACGTTCGACGTGTTCTACAGCGCCTTTTAGAGAATTGTCTCTACGTAAAGGCTGAGAAGTGCTCTTTTCATGTCTCCTCCGTTACTTTTCTCGGTTCCGTTATTTCCGCTGAAGGCATTCAGATGGATTCCGCTAAGGTCCAAGCTGTCAGTGATTGGCCCGTTAGGTCACGTGTCGAGTTGCAGCGCTTTTGTTTCGCTAATTTCTATCGGCGTTTCATTGTAATTTCGGTCAAGTTGCTGCCCCTCTCACAGCTCTTACTTCTGTCAAGACGTGTTTTATGTGGTCCGGTTCCGTTCTAGGAGCTTTGATCTTCTAAAAGAACGTTTTACGTCCGCTCCTATCCTCGTTACTCCTGACGTCACTAGACAATTCATTGTCGACTTGACGCTTCAGAGGTAGGCGTGGGAGCCATTCTATCCCAGCGCTTCCAGTCTGACGATAAGGTTCATCCTTGCGCTTTTTCTCATCGCCTGTCGCCATCTGAGCGCAACTATGATGTGGGTAACCGTGAACTGCTCGCCATCCGCTTTAGCCCTAGGCGAATGGCGACAGTGGTTGGAGGGGCTTTACCGTTCTAGACTTTGTCGTTTGGACAGACCATAAGAACTTGAGTACATCCGTTCTGCCAAACGACTTAATTTAATTGCTTCGTTGGGCGTTGTTTTAAACTTTATGTTCGAGTTTGTGATTTCTTACCGTCCGGGTATGTGCAAGAACACCAAAGCCTGATGCCTTATCCCGTCTGTTTAGTTCTTCTGTGGCTTCTACTGATCCCGATTGGGGATTCTTCCTTATGGGCGTGTTGTCGGGTTGACAGTCTGGGAATTGAAAGACAGGTTAAAAGCACTCACGCACACTGCGTCTCCGCGCGCTTGTCCTAGTAACCTCCTTTTCGTTCCTGTTTCCACTCGTCTGGCTGTTCTTCAGTGGGCTCACTCTGCCAAGTTAGCTGGTCATCCCGGTGTTCGAGGCACTCTTCAAATCTATTCGCCAGCGCTTTTGGTGGCCGACTCAGAAGCGTGACAGAAACGCCAATTCGTGGCTGCTTGTTCGGACCCAAAGACTAAGTCGGGTAACTCTCCTCCTGCCGGTCGTCTCAGACCGCTCCCCATTCCTTCTCGACCATGGTCTCACATCGCCCTAGACTTCATTACCGGTCTGCCTTTGTCTGCGGGGAAGACTGTGATTCTTACGGTTGTCGATAGGTTCTCAAAGGCATACATTTCATTCCCTCGCTAAACTTCCTTCCGCTAAGGAGACGGCACAAATCATTATCGAGAATGTGTTCAGAATTCATGGCCTCCCGTTAGACGCCGTTTCAGACAGAGGCCCGCAATTCACGTCACAGTTTTGGAGGGAGTTCTGTCGTTTGATTGGGCGTCCATCAGTCTCTCTTCCGGGTTTCATCCCCAGTCTAACGGGGAAGCAGAGAGGGCCAATCAGACGATTGGTCGCATACTACGCAGCCTTTCTTTCAGAAACCCTGCGTCTTGGGCAGAACAGCTCCCTGGGCAGAATACGCTCACAACTCGCTTCCTTCGTCTTCTACCGGGTTATCTCCGTTTCAGAGTAGTCTGGGTTACCAGCCTCCTCTGTTCTCATCCCAGCTTGCCGAGTCCAGCGTTCCCTCCGCTCAAGCGTTTGTCCAACGTTGTGAGCGCACCTGGAGGAGGGTGAGGTCTGCACTTTGCCGCTACAGGGCACAGACTGTGAGAGCCGCCAATAAACGCAGGATTAAGAGTCCAAGGTATTGTTGCGGCCAGAGAGTGTGGCTTTCCACTCGCAACCTTCCTCTTACGACAGCTTCTCCAGTTGACTACCGCGGTTCATTGGTCCGTTCCGTGTCTCCCAGGTCGTCAATCCTGTCGCTGTGCGGACTGCTTCTTCCGCGACATCTTCGCTGCGTCCATCCTGTCTTCCATGTCTCCTGTGTCAAGCCCTTTCTTCGCACCCCGAGAGAGTCTTCCCTCCCCCCTCCCGTCCTTGTCGAGAGCGCACCTATTTACAAGGTACATAAGATCATGGACATGGGAACTCGGGACGGGGTCACCAATACTTAGTGGATTGGGAGGGTTACGGTCCTGAGGAGAGGAGTTGGGTTCCGTCTCGGGACGTGCTGGACCGTTCACTCATTGATGATTTCCTCCGTTGCCGCCTGAAGGATTCCTCCTCGAGTGCGCCAGGAGCGCTCGGTGAGTGGGGGTACTGTCATGTTTTGTCATTAATTATCATGTCTTGTCCCTGTGCTTCCCCTTTTATTCGTTTCCCTCTGCTGGTCTTATTAGGTTCTTTCCCTCTTTCTATCCCTCTCTCTCCCCTCCCTCTCTCACTCTCTCGCTCTCTCTTCTCTCTATCGTTCCGTTCCTGCTCCCAGCTGTTCCTATTCCCCTAATCATCATTTAGTCTTCCCACACCTGTTCCCGATCCTTTTCCCTGATTAGAGTCCCTATTTCTCTCCTTGTTTGCCGTACCTGCCCTGTCGGATCCTCATCTATAATTCACCGTGCTGTGTCTATGTTTTGCCCTGTCGTGTCGTGTTTCCCTCAGATGCTGCGTGGTGAGCAGGTGTCTGAGTCTGCTAGGTTCAAGTGCCTTCCCGAGGCAACCTGCAGTTCTCGATCAAGTCTCCAGTCTGTTCTCGTCTTTACGAGTAGTATTATGCTTTTTGTTTTGTAAAGTTTCTTACTGGATTAAAAACTCTGTTTTCGCCAAGTCGCTTTTGGGTCCTCATTCACCTGCATAACTCTCTCTCTCTCTCTCTCTCTCTCTCTCTCTCTCTCTCTCTCTCTCTCCTCTCTGTGTCTCTCTCTCTCTCTCTCTCTCTCTCTCTCTCTCTCTCTCTCTCTCTCTCTCTCTCTCTCTCTCAGTTTGTCCCTTTACATGATTGTGTGTGTGTGAGTGTGTATGCGGTAATGGGTCCTGCTGCCAACAGAATATGACGTATGCTCTGCTACAGGCATGGAGGGTCAGTACCAGCTCAAATGTGCCAAGTGGAGGGATTGTGTGTGTGTGTGTGTGTGTGTGTGTGTGTGTGTGTGTGTGTGTGTGTGTGTGTGTGTGTGTGTGTGTGTGTGTGTGTGTGTGTGTGTGTGTGTGTGTGTGTGTGCTCGCTCTAGCCCACGGATATATCCGGTCGGGTTTAAGGTCATGAAATGTTTCATAAAATAGAAAATAATGCATAATGAAATCCATAAAATGTTTAATTCATAACTTTCGGCTACCGTGAGGTTTTATTTTTAATTAATGTTTATCTGCCATCAGTGCCTGAGCATTAAGGACCTAACTGTACGCGCTCTGACTGAAACCTGTAAGAGTGGACACTGTTCTGTTAGTGCTGCTGAAGACAGGAAGACACTGTTCTGTTAGTGCTGCTGAAGACAGGAAGACGAAGTAGGACATTCTAACTGTTAGTGCTGCTGAAGACAGGAAGACACTGTTCTGTTAGTGCTGCTGAAGACAGGAAGACACTGTTCTGTTAGTGCTGCTGAAGACAGGAAGACACTGTTCTGTTAGTGCTGCTGAAGACAGGAAGACACTGTTCTGTTAGTGCTGCTGAAGACAGGAAGACACTGTTCTGTTAGTGCTGCTGAAGACAGGAAGACACTGTTCTGTTAGTGCTGCTGAAGACAGGAAGACACTGTTCTGTTAGTGCTGCTGAAGACAGGAAGACACTGTTCTGTTAGTGCTGCTGAAGACAGGAAGACACTGTTCTGTTAGTGCTGCTGAAGACAGGAAGACACTGTTCTGTTAGTGCTGCTGAAGACAGGAAGATGAAGTAAGACATTCTAACCTCATAACTAGACAGTGGAGACTTTATGTTCTAGACTTTATGTTCTAGATATTATGTTCTAGACTTTATGTTCTAGACTTTATGTTCCAAACAGGATTTAAACTTTGTTCAAATCTTTATGTTCTAGACTTTATGTTCTAGACTTTATGTTTTAGACTTTATTTTCTAGACTTTATGTTCTAGACTTTATGTTCTAGACTTTATGTTCTAGACTTTGTTCTAAACTTTATGTTCTAGACTTTATGTTCTAGACTTTATGTTCTAAACTTTATGTTCTAGACTTTGTTCTACACTTTATTTTCTAGACTTTATGTTCTAGACTTTGTTCTAAACTTTATGTTCTAGACTTTATGTTCGAAACATTATGTTCTAAACCTTATTTTCTAAAATTCATGTTCTTAACATTATGTTCTAAACTTACTGTTTTAGGCTTTATGTTCTAGACTTTATGTTCTAGACTTTATGTTCTAGACTTTATGTTCTAGACTTTCTTCTAAACTTTATGTTCTAGACTTTATTTTCTACACTTTATGTTCTAGACTTTATGTTCTAAACTTTATGTTCTAGACTTTATGTTCTAAACTTTATGTTCTAGACTTTATGTTCTAAACTTTATGTTCTAAACTTTATGTTCTAAACTTTATGTTCTAAACTTTATGTTCTAGACTTCATGTTCTACACTTTATGTTCTAGACTTAATTTAATTGTCTTTCTGTTCTAAACTTTATGTTCTGGACTTTATGATCTAGACTCTAGAATGCTGAAGGACAAAGTCTCCTAACTGTACAGTGTATTTTCACAGAAGCATGATGTGATTTATTGTGAGACATTTTTTCTTTCTCACAAAGCACAAGGTGTCAATTTGTTGTATATATAAATCAATCATCAACAGGCCTAAATATTCAGCTAAATGAATGATGTTACAGAAACAGTCAATTTGTTGTATATATAAATCAAATATAAATCAATCTTCAAACAGGCCTAAATATTCAGCTAAATTAATCAAATCAAATCAAATCAAATTTATTTATATAGCCCTTCGTACATCAGCTGATATCTCAAAGTGCTGTACAGAAACCCAGCCTAAAACCCCAAACAGCAAACAATGCAGGTGTAAAAGCACGGTGGCTAGGAAAAACTCCCTAGAAAGGCCAAAACCTAGGAAGAAACCTAGAGAGGAACCGGGCTATGTGGGGTGGCCAGTCCTCTTCTGGCTGTGCCGGGTAGAGATTATAACAGAACGTGGCCAAGATGTTCAAATGTTCATAAATGACCAGCATGGTTGAATAATAGTAAGGCAGAACAGTTGAAACTGGAGCAGGAGCATGGCCAGGTGGACTGGGGACAGCAAGGAGTCCTCATGTCAGGCAGTCCTGGGACATGGTCCTAGGGCCCAGGCCAGTTGAAACTGGAGCAGCAGCATGGCCAGGTGGACTGGGGACAGCAAGGAGTCATCATGTCAGGTAGTCCTGGGGCATGGTCCTAGGGCTCAGGTCCTCCGAGAGAGAGAAAGAAAGAGAGGAGATAATTAGAGAACGCACACTTAGATTTACACAGGACACCGAATAGGACAGGAGAAGTACTCCAGATAAACAAACTGACCCTAGCCCCCGACACATAAACTACTGCAGCATAAATACTGGAGGCTGAGACAGGAGGGGTCAGGAGACACTGTGGCCCCATCCGAGGACACCCGGACAGGGCCAAACAGGAAGGATATAACCCCACCCACTTTGCCAAAGCACAGCCCCCACACCACTAGAGGGAAATCTTCAACCACCAACTTACCATCCTGAGACAAGGCCGAGTATAGCCCACAAAGATCTCCGACACGGTACAACCCAAGGGGGGGCTGACCACAACAGTGAATCAACCCACCCAGGTGACGCACCCCCCCAGGGACGGCACGAGAGAGCCCCAGCAAGCCAGTGACTCAGCCCCGTAACAGGGTTAGAGGCAGAGAATCCCAGTGGAAAAAGGGGAACCGGCCAGGCAGAGACAGCAAGGGCGGTTCGTTGCTCCAGAGCCTTTCCGTTCACCTTCCCACTCCTGGGCCAGACTACACTCAATCATATGACCCACTGAAGAGATGAGTCTTCAGTAAAGACTTAAAGGTTGAGACCGAGTTTGCGTCTCTGACATGGGTAGGCAGACCGTTCCATAAAAATGGAGCTCTATAGGAGAAAGCCCTGCCTCCAGCTGTTTGCTTAGAAATTCTAGGGACAATTAGGAGGCCTGCGTCTTGTGACCGTAGCGTACGTGTAGGTATGTACGGCAGGACCAAATCAGAGAGGTAGGTAGGAGCAAGCCCATGTAATGCTTTGTAGGTTAGCAGTACAACCTTGAAATCAGCCCTTGCTTTGACAGGAAGCCAGTGTAGTGAGGCTAGCACTGGAGTAATATGATCAATTTTTTTGGTTCTAGTCAGGATTCTAGCAGCCGTATTTAGCACTAACTGAAGTTTATTTAGTGCTTTATCCGGGTAGCCGGAAAATAGAGCATTGCAGTAGTCTAACCTAGAAGTGACAAAAGCATGGATTAATTTTTCTGCATCATTTTTGGACAGAAAGTTTCTGATTTTTGCAATGTTACGTAGACGGAAAAAAGCTGTCCTCGAAATGGTCTTGATATGTTCTTCAAAAGAGAGATCAGGGTCCAGAGTAACGCCGAGGTCCTTCACAGTTTTATTTGAGACGACTGTACAACCATTAAGATTAATGATGATTAATGATGTTACAGAAACAGTCAATTTGTTGTATATATAAATCAAATATAAATCAATCTTCAAACAGGCCTAAATATTCAGCTAAATTAATGATGTTACAGAAACGGTCAATTGTCAATAAAAAGTTTGTAGAGAAAAATAAGGACCTGTTAAGTTGAGTTGTTTGGGGTTGTGTGTTGGGCCTTAGGGAGAGAGAGGGAGGGAGGGAGGGGGGGAGGGAGGGAGGGAGGGAGACCTGAGAGTTGTTAGGGGTTGTGTGTCGGGCCTTAGGAGAGAGAGGGAGGGAGGGAGGGAGGGGGAGGGAGAGAGAGGGAGGGGGAGGGGGAGAGGGACCTGTTAAATTGAGCTTTTAGTGGTTGTGTGTCGGGCCTTAGGAGAGGGAGGGAGGGAGGGAGGTTGGGAGGTTGGGAGGGAGGGAGGGAGGGACCTGTTGAGTTGAGCTTTTAGGGGTTGTGTGTCGGGCCTTAGGAGAGGGAGGGAGGGAGGGACCTGTTGAGTTGAGCTTTTAGGGGTTGTGTGTCGGGAGGGAGGGAGGGAGGGAGGGGAGAGAGGGGTTGTGTGTCGGGCCTTAGGAGAGAGAGGGAGAGAGGGGGGAGAGGGAGGGAGGGAGGGAGGGAGGGGGAGGGAGGGAGGGAGGGGGGAGGGGACCTGTTAAGTTGAGCTTTTAGGGGTTGTGTGTCGAGCCTTAGGGAGGGAGGGAGAGGGAGGGAGGGGGAGTTGGAGGGATCGGAGGGAGGGAGGGAGGGACCTGTTGAGTTGAGACCTGTTTTAGGGGTTGTGTGTCGAGCCTTAGGAGAGAGGGAGGGAGGGGGAGGGGGAGGGAGGGAGAGGGACCTGTTGAGTTGAGGGAGGGAGGGAGGGAGGGAGGGGGAGGGAGGGAGGGAGGGAGGGAAGAGGGACCTGTTGAGTTGAGCTTTTAGGGGTTGTGTGTCGAGCCTTAGGAGAGAGAGGAGGGAGGGAGGGAGGGAGGGAGGGAGGGAGGGAGGGAGGGAGGGGTAGGGAGGGGGAGGGAGGGGTGGAGAGGCCTTTTCATTCTATCACATAGAGTCGGTCGGTTGAGGAGGGGTCATTAGCAACCCACGCATCACTAGCGTGGACCACTGTGACTGTCTCTGTGTTTGTACCTGCATGTGTGTGTGTGTGTGTGTGTGTGTGTGTGTGTGTGTGTGTGTGTGTGTGTGTGTGTGTGTGTGTGTGTGTGTGTGTGTGTGTGTGTGTGTGTGTGTGTGTGTGTGTGTGTGTGTGTGTGTGTGTGTGTGTGTGTGTGTGTGTGTGTGTGTGTGTGTGTGTGACAGATGTAGCCCAGTGATTCACCGTCTCAAAAGTACAGAATGTACTTTCTGAATCAGAACCAAAATAACAACAGCACAAATTGCATTAGACGCAAGACGTCGTCATCATCAACAACAAACAACAACAACAACAACAACAACAACAACAACAACAACAACAGCCAACCAGAACACAGGGTCAACATTGACCAACTGAAGCAAGATATGACGAACCACAATACGATGCCAAACGAGTCTGTAACCCAACGATGCCAGGTGGGTCTATAACCCAACGATGCCAGGTGGGTCTATAACCCAACGATGCCAGGTGAGTCTATATCCCAACGATGCCAGGTGAGTCTAATATGCCAGGTGAGTCTATAAACGATGCCAGGTGAGTCTATAACCCAACGATGCCAGGTGAGTCTATAACCCAACGATGCCAGGTGAGTCTATAATGCCAGGTGAGTCCAACGATGCCAGGTGAGTCTATAACCCAACGATGCCAGGTGAGTCTATAACCCAACGATGCCAGGTGAGTCTATAACCCAACGATGCCAGGTGAGTCTATAACCCAACAATGCCAGGTGAGTCTATAACCCAACGATGCCAGGTGAGTCTATAACCCAATGATGCCAGGTGAGTCTAACCCAACGATGCCAGGTGAGTCTATAACCCAACGATGCCAGGTGAGTCTATAACCCAACGATGCCAGGTGAGTCTATAACCCAACGATGCCAGGTGAGTCTATAACCCAACGATGCCAGGTGAGTCTATAACCCAACGATGCCAGGTGAGTCTATAACCCAACGATGCCAGGTGAGTCTATAACCCAACGATGCCAGGTGAGTCTATAACCCAACGATGCCAGGTGAGTCTATAACTTTAAAATGCCAGGTGAGTCTATAGGGGATGCCAGGTGAGTCTATAACCCAACGATGCCAGGTTTGAGTCTATAACCCAACGATGCCAGGTGACCCAACATCTATAACCCAACGATGCCAGGTGAGTCTATAACCCAACGATGCCAGGTGAGTCTATAACCCAACGATGCCAGGTGAGTCTATAACCCAACGATGCCAGGTGAGTCTATAACCCAACGATGCCAGGTGAGTCTATAACCCAACGATGCCAGGTGAGTCTATAACCCAACGATGCCAGGTGAGTCTATAACGTCTATGTCAAAACAACGATGCCAGGTGAGTCTGTAACCCAACGATGCCAGGTGAGTCTATATCCCAACGATGCCAGGTGAGTCAAATGCCAGGTGAGTCGTATAACCCAACGATGCCAGGTGAGTCTATAACCCAACGATGAGACGAGGTGAGTCTATATCCCAACGATGCCAGGTGAGTCTATATCCCAACGATGCCAGGTGAGTCTATATCCCAACGATGCCAGGTGAGTACCCAACGATGCCAGGTGAGTCTATAATCCCAACGAAGGTGAGTCCCAACGATGCCAGGTGAGTCTATATCCCAACGATGCCAGGTGAGTCTATAATGATGCCAGGTGAGTCTATATCCCAACGATGCCAGGTGAGTCTATAACCCAAAGGGATAATACGATTCCTCAATTTTCTGGGTAAAGCTTCCAATGGAAACTTTAAAATGTCCCGATACTCAATTTAAAATAAATATAATATATATGAAAATGACAGCTATGGTCATTTGGTTTGGTGTAAATTGGAGTGAAGGGGGGAACATCACAGATTAAACCTTTAACATCATTACAAGTCCTGTGTCTCAACCTGAATGAACATGTTAGCAGATTTCCATCGTGTCTCTGCTTTCTAACAGAGAATATTAAGCCAAAAATACAGTAGCACCTTGACAACGTCTTGACAGCACCTTGACAACGACCAGCTGGCCAGTCACAGAAGGAGAGAGGGTTTCCGTGGTAACCCCGGCCGTCTATCAAAACGAGAGGATATTTTCTTCTTCTCCTTCTGTTCCTCTTCAACAGATATTTTTTTTACTGGTCAGGATTTCTACTAGGGTCTCTACTCAAATCCGTGTCGTATGAATTCAGTGTTGCAGCTTGATTATATTTAAAGGCAACGTGAGACTGTGGAGGTTGAGACCGTAGAAATATAATTATATTTAAAAAAATAGATCTCACTCACTCAATTCAATGATGGTATATAATGGTATATAATGGTATATAATGGAATATAATGGTATATAATGGTATATAATGGTATATAATGGAATATAATGGTATATAATGGTACATATATATAATGGTATATAATGGTATTATGGTAATGGTATGTAATGGAATGTAATGGGTAATATTAATGGTATTAAATGGAATATAATGGTATGTAATGGTATGTAATGGAATATAATGGTATATAATGGTATTAAATGGTATATAATGGTATATAATGGTATGTAATGGTATATAATGGTATATAATGGTATTAAATGGAATATAATGGTATATAATGGTATATAATGGTATATAATGGTATATAATCATATATAATGGTATATAATGGTATATAATGGTATATAATCATATTTAATGGTATATAATGGAATATAATGGGTGGACTGGCAAACCCTTTCTATTGATTATTTTTCTATTGTTTGAGACCCTGGTTGTCAAGCCGTTAAACCATCTCTCAGTCCTTTAGTCTAACGAACCAGGAGATATCAACCAGGAGAGAGAGAGAGGAGATATCAATCAGGGGAGAGAGGAGATATCAACCAGGGGAGAGAGGAGATATTAACCAGGGGAGAGAGGAGATATTAACCAGGGGAGAGAGGAGATATCAACCAGGGGAGAGAGGAGATATCAACCAGGGGAGAGAGGAGATATCAATCAGGGGAGAGAGGAGATATCAACCAGGAGAGAGAGAGAGGAGATATCAATCAGGGAGAGAGAGAGGAGATATCAACCAGGGTAGAGAGAGGA
>NW_025745838.1:225000-242500 GCF_021184085.1 Oncorhynchus gorbuscha
ATTATTAATAACAGTGTACCTCCTGTATGACATACGAGATAACAACCATCCCCATGTCCTCATCCTCCCTTCCACCATATCAACCAATACAATGTATTTCCATTGGCCCCTCATCCCCCAGCTACACTCCAAGACACTTGAACCCTCCCTTACACCTTTCCACACCCCCCCCCGGGCAGAGGATATTCCCTTAAACCGATCAACCATGTGACTCAAACTATCCACCTCCGCTTGATTTTTCACCAAAATAAGTACATCATCAGCATCATGCTGAGAGACCAATAGGAGGAATATCCTCTGAAAGGTTCACCCCTTCAATGTGACATCTAATGCTATTTAGTAGTGGCTCTATAACGATGGCAAACAACATTACAGACAATGAACACCCCTGTCTACTTCCTCTACACACTTTAAAAAGGAGCACTCAAGCCAACGTTAACTTTCAATACACTTTTAATGTCACCATGTATCACCCTGATCATGGCAGTAAAACCAGAGCTGAAACCAAAAGCCTCCAAAGTGGCCCCATAGAGGTATTGATGTTCAACTCGGTCAAATTCCTTTTCCTGATCAATTGAAGTTAGACCAGCATTCAACCCAACAGCCCTAGAGATGCCCAGAACATTAAGTATCAGGGAAATGTTATCCCCTATCTGCCGGCCGGAAACACAGCAGGACTGGTCCGTATGATTTGCCCCATCACCTCCCTCAGCCTGGTGGACAAAGCCTTGGACAGCATCTTATTATCAGTGCACATTAAGGCCACCGGCCTCCAGTTCTTCACCTCCACAGGGTCACCCTTTTTTGGCAGTAAGGTGAGGACAGCCCTTCTGCAGCTTATCGGTAGTAACCCTCCGGTCAAACTATCGTTAACTAGGTGAATGCACCAATTTGTAAGTCGCTCTGGATAAGAGCGTCTGCTAAATGACTTAAATGTAAATGTAAAACTACTGCTAGCCTCTCCCAACATTGCCCAAAAAGACTTAACAAAGTCAACGGGAAGCCCATCAATGCCCGGTGCCCTTCCATTTTCAATGCACTTTTTAATGCAGTGTGCAGCTCCTGGAAAGACAATGGGTGCTCTAGTTCAACCTGAGCTCCTGCAGCCACCTGTGGGAGCCCATCAAAGAACTGCTGTGTCACTGTTATATCCTCTTCGTACTCACACTGGTAGAGCTCAGCATAGAACTCTACTGTCCTCTTTCTAATTCCACTTGTAGAGCTCAGCATAGAACTCTACTGTCCTCTATCTAATTCCACTTGGGCTAGTGATCTCCTGTCCTCTAGTGATCTCCTGTCCTCTAGTGATCTCCCGTCATCTAGTGATCTCCTGTCCTCTAGTGATCTCCTGTCCTCTAGTGATCTCCTGTCCTCTAGTGATCTCCTGTCCTCTAGTGATCTCATCTCCTCTAGTGATCTCATCTCCTCTAGTGATCTCCTGTCCTCTAGTGATCTCCTGTCCTCTAGTGATCTCCTGTCCTCTAGTGAGCTCCTGTCCTCTAGTGAGCTCCTGTCCTCTAGTGAGCTCCTGTCCTCTAGTGAGCCCCTGTCCTCTAGTGAGCCCCTGTCCTCTAGTGAGCTCCTGTCCTCTAGTGATCTCCTGTCCTCTAGTGATCTCCTGTCCTCTAGTGATCTCGTGTCCTCTAGTGATCTCGTGTCCTCTAGTGATCTCATCTCCTCTAGTGATCGCCTGTCCTCTAGTGATCTCCTGTCCTCTAGTGATCTCCTGTCCTCTAGTGATCGCCTGTCCTCTAGTGATCTCCTGTCCTCTAGTGATCTCCTGTCCTCTAGTGATCTCCTGTCCTCTAGTGATCTCCTGTCCTCTAGTGATCTCGTGTCCTCTAGTGATCTCGTGTCCTCTAGTGATCTCATCTCCTCTAGTGATCTCATCTCCTCTAGTGATCGCCTGTCCTCTAGTGATCTCCTGTCCTCTAGTGATCTCCTGTCCTCTAGTGATCGCCTGTCCTCTAGTGATCTCCTGTCCTCTAGTGATCTCATCTCCTCTAGTGATCTCCTGTCCTCTAGTGATCTCCTGTCCTCTAGTGATCTCCTGTCCTCTAGTGATCTCCTGTCCTCTAGTGATCGCCTGTCCTCTAGTGATCTCCTGTCCTCTAGTGATCTCATCTCCTCTAGTGATCTCCTGTCCTCTAGTGATCTCCTGTCCTCTAGTGATCTCCTGTCCTCTAGTGATCTCCTGTCCTCTAGTGAGCTCCTGTCCCCTAGTGAGCTCCTGTCCTCTAGTGAGCCCCTGTCCTCTAGTGAGCTCCTGTCCTCTAGTGATCTCCTGTCCTCTAGTGATCTCCTGTCCTCTAGTGATCTCCTGTCCTCTAGTGATCTCCTGTCCTCTAGTGATCTCCTGTCCTCTAGTGATCTCCTGTCCTCTAGTGATCTCGTGTCCTCTAGTGATCTCGTGTCCTCTAGTGATCTCATCTCCTCTAGTGATCTCATCTCCTCTAGTGATCGCCTGTCCTCTAGTGATCTCCTGTCCTCTAGTGATCTCCTGTCCTCTAGTGATCTCCTGTCCTCTAGTGATCTCCTGTCCTCTAGTGATCTCCTGTCCTCTAGTGATCTCCTGTCCTCTAGTGATCTCCTGTCCTCTAGTGATCTCCTGTCTGACAGCTGATTTGAGGCAATGAATAATAATTCTTTGTCCATTCTTTATTCTTTAAGCCACAGAAAAATGGGGATGAGGCATCCATTTCAGAGATTCCCTGAAACTTACTTCTCACCAATAACCCCCTGTGTTCTGATACCCAGCAGGTCTACCAATGTCCACTGTGTTCTGATACCCAGCAGGTCTACCAATGTCCCCTGTGTTCTGATACCCAGCAGGTCTACCAATGTCCCCTGTGTTCTGATACCCAGCAGGTCTACCAATGTCCCCTGTGTTCTGATACCCAGCAGGTCTACCAATGTCCCCTGTGCTCTGATACCCAGCAGGTCTACCAATGTCCCCTGTGTTCTGATACCCAGTAGGTCTACCAATGTCCCCTGTGTTCTGATACCCAGCAGGTCTACCAATGTCCCCTGTGTTCTGATACCCAGCAGGTCTACCAATGTCCCCTGTGTTCTGATACCCAGCAGGTCTACCAATGTCCCCTGTGTTCTGATACCCAGCAGGTCTACCAATGTCCCCTGTGCTCTGATACCCAGCAGGTCTACCAATGTCCCCTGTGTTCTGATACCCAGTAGGTCTACCAATGTCCCCTGTGTTCTGATACCCAGCAGGTCTACCAATGTCCCCTGTGTTCTGATACCCAGCAGGTCTACCAATGTCCCCTGTGTTCTGATACCCAGCAGGTCTACCAATGTCCCCTGTGTTCTGATACCCAGCAGGTCTACCAATGTCCCCTGTGTTCTGATACCCAGCAGGTCTACCAATGTCCCCTGTGCTCTGATACCCAGCAGGTCTACCAATGTCCCCTGTGTTCTGATACCCAGCAGGTCTACCAATGTCCCCTGTGTTCTGATACCCAGCAGGTCTACCAATGTCCCCTGTGTTCTGATACCCAGCAGGTCCCCTGTGTTCTGATACCCAGCAGGTCCCCTGTGTTCTGATACCCAGCAGGTCCCCTGTGTTCTGATACCCAGCAGGTCTACCAATGTGTTCTGATACCCAGCAGGTCCCCTGTGTTCTGATACCCAGCAGGTCCCCTGTGTTCTGATACCCAGCAGGTCTACCAATGTGTTCTGATACCCAGCAGGTCCCCTGTGTTCTGATACCCAGCAGGTCCCCTGTGTTCTGATACCCAGCAGGTCCCCTGTGTTCTGATACCCAGCAGGTCCCCTGTGTTCTGATACCCAGCAGGTCCCCTGTGTTCTGATACCCAGCAGGTCCCCTGTGTTCTGATACCCAGCAGGTCCCCTGTGTTCTGATACCCAGCAGATCCCCTGTGTTCTGATACCCAGCAGGTCTACCAATGTCCCCTGTGTTCTGATACCCAGCAGGTCTACCAATGTCCCCTGTGTTCTGATACCCAGCAGGTCTATCAATGTCCCCTGTGTTCTGATACCCAGCAGGTCTACCAATGTGTTCTGATACCCAGCAGGTCCCCTGTGTTCTGATACCCAGCAGGTCCCCTGTGTTCTGATACCCAGCAGGTCCTCTGTGTTCTGATACCCAGCAGGTCTACCAATGTCCCCTGTGTTCTGATACCCAGCAGGTCTACCAATGTCCCCTGTGTTCTGATACCCAGCAGGTCTACCAATGTCCCCTGTGTTCTGATACCCAGCAGGTCTACCAATGTGTTCTGATACCCAGCAGGTCCCCTGTGTTCTGATACCCAGCAGGTCCCCTGTGTTCTGATACCCAGCAGGTCCCCTGTGTTCTGATACCCAGCAGGTCCCCTGTGTTCTGATACCCAGCAGGTCCCCTGTGTTCTGATACCCAGCAGGTCCCCTGTGTTCTGATACCCAGCAGGTCCCCTGTGTTCTGATACCCAGCAGGTCCCCTGTGCTCTGATACCCAGCAGGTCCCCTGTGCTCTGATACCCAGCAGGTCCCCTGTGCTCAGATACCCAGCAGGTCCCCTGTGCTCTGATACCCAGCAGGTCCCCTGTGCTCTGATACCCAGCAGGTCCCCTGTGTTCTGATACCCAGCAGGTCCCCTGTGTTCTGATACCCAGCAGGTCCCCTGTGTTCTGATACCCAGCAGGTCCCCTGTGTTCTGATACCCAGCAGGTCCCCTGTGTTCTGATACCCAGCAGGTCCACCAACGAGGCTTTTTCCTCTCCGGTGCCTGAATATGGCATCGATCTCCTGTGGTCTCAACCAACGCCAGGAGTTCCTCTATCTCAGACTCCAGGGAGGTTCATTGATCTGCTGATATCTCTGGTGACATTTATCCTGTATTGGACGACAGAATTGTTGAATGTGGATTTTCCCTAATATCCCACCACTGTTGAAGAGATACAGAACTGTCCTCTTCAGACCTCCACCTCTCCCAGAACAAAACTAAAGCATTTCCTGAAGTGATCATCACCCGATGTAGTGATATTAAAATGCCAGTATGTACTTCAGGGGTTTCACAGTGTTAATGTCCACCACCTCTGTTATTAAACAATGATCAGAACACTGGGGTTTCACAGTGTTAATGTCCATCACCTCTGTTATTAAACAATGATCAGAACACTGGGGTTTCACAGGGTTAATGTCCATCACCTCTATTACTAAACAATGATCAGAACACTGGGGTTTCACAGTGTTAATGTCCACCACCTCTGTTACTAAACAATGATCAGAACACTGGGGTTTCACAGTGTTAATGTCCACCACCTCTGTTATTAAACAATGATCAGAACACTGGGGTTTCACAGTGTTAATGTCCATCACCTCTGTTACTAAACAATGAACAGAACACTGGGGTTTCACAGTGTTAATGTCCACCACCTCTGTTACTAAACAATGATCAGAACACTGGGGTTTCACAGTGTTAATGTCCACCACCTCTGTTACCAAACAATGATCAGAACACTGGGGTTTCACAGTGTTAATGTCCACCACCTCTGTTACTAAACAATGATCAGAACACTGGGGTTTCACAGTGTTAATGTCCACCACCTCTGTTACTAAACAATGAACAGAACACTGGGGTTTCACAGTGTTAATGTCCACCACCTCTGTTACTAAACAATGATCAGAACACTGGGGTTTCACAGTGTTAATGTCCACCACCTCTGTTACCAAACAATGATCAGAACACTGGGGTTTCACAGTGTTAATGTCCACCACCTCTGTTACTAAACAATGATCAGAACACTGGGGTTTCACAGTGTTAATGTCCACCACCTCTGTTACTAAACAATGATCAGAACACTGGGGTTTCACAGTGTTAATGTCCACCACCTCTGTTACTAAACAATGATCAGAACACTGGGGTTTCACAGTGTTAATGTCCACCACCTCTGTTACTAAACAATGATCAGAACACTGGGGTTTCACAGTGTTAATGTCCATCACCTCTGTTACTAAACAATGATCAGAACACTGGGGTTTCACAGGGTTAATGTCCACCACCTCTGTTACTAAACAATGATCAGAACACTGGGGTTTCACAGTGTTAATGTCCATCACCTCTGTTACTAAACAATGAACAGAACACTGGGGTTTCACAGTGTTAATGTCCACCACCTCTGTTACTAAACAATGATCAGAACACTGGGGTTTCACAGTGTTAATGTCCACCACCTCTGTTACCAAACAATGATCAGAACACTGGGGTTTCACAGTGTTAATGTCCACCACCTCTGTTACTAAACAATGATCAGAACACTGGGGGTTCACAGTGTTAATGTCCACCACCTCTGTTACTAAACAATGATCAGAACACTGGGGTTTCACAGTGTTAATGTCCACCACCTCTGTTACTAAACAATGATCAGAACACTGGGGTTTCACAGTGTTAATGTCCACCACCTCTGTTACTAAACAATGATCAGAACACTGGGGTTTCACAGTGTTAATGTCCATCACCTCTGTTACTAAACAATGATCAGAACACTGGGGTTTCACAGGGTTAATGTCCACCACCTCTGTTACTAAACAATGATCAGAACACTGGGGTTTCACAGTGTTAATGTCCACCACCTCTGTTACTAAACAATGAACAGAACACTGGGGTTTCACAGTGTTAATGTCCATCACCTCTGTTACTAAACAATGATCAGAACACTGGGGTTTCACAGTGTTAATGTCCACCACCTCTGTTACTAAACAATGAACAGAAAATCCCACTGGGGTTTTATCATACTTGATTTACAGACCTGAGATTGATGCTCAAAACAATAAAACCTGTCTAACCTGGTCAGAGAGATGGTGTTCTGTCTCGTGCCTCCATGTTGGCTCCAAACATCACACAGTGTTACAATAAAACCTGTCTAACCTGGTCAGAGAGATGGTGTTCTGTCTCGTGCCTCCATGTTGGCTCCAAACATCACACAGTGTTACAATAAAACCTGTCTAACCTGGTCAGAGAGATGGTGTTCTGTCTCGTGCCTCCATGTTGGCTCCAAACATCACACAGTGTTACAATAAAACCTATCTAACCTGTCCAGAGAGATGGTGTTCTGTCTCGTGCCTCCATGTTGGCTCCAAACATCACACAGTGTTACAATAAGGTGTTTTTTTTAAAGTCCTTGAGGCTCTACGAGGTTCTTTGTGATTTCTATCTAAAATCACTGACTGTGCAGTTAAAATCCCCCCAGCAAGAAATAAATCATCCTTAGTATTACATTTCTCAAAATGGTATTTGATAATCTCTCTTAAAAAAAATATATACCCTCTCGACTGCCACTACTGGGGCACATACATGTATTAAACACATAGTGATATCTTCATATCTCGCTCTAATGTTTAATAACCTCCCCTCAACCACCTCTGTCAACCTCGTATGACAAAGGCAAAAAAACTTTTGAGAACAGGATGGCCACGCCCCCACCTTTTTTTAGTTTTTATGACTACACATCAGACAGAAAAATCATCTCTTTACAGGAAGAGACAGAAAACACATCTCTTTACAGGAAGAGACAGAGAACACATCTCTTTACAGGAAGAGACAGGAAACATCTCTTTACAGGAAGAGACAGAGAACACATCTCTTTACAGGAAGAGACAGAGAACACATCTCTTTACAGAAAGAGACAGGAAACATCTCTTTACAGGAAGAGACAGAGAACACATCTCTTTACAGGAAGAGACAGGAAACATCTCTTTACAGGAAGAGACAGAGAACACATCTCTTTACAGGAAGAGACAGAGAACACATCTCTTTACAGGAAGAGACAGAAAACACATCTCTTTACAGGAAGAGACAGAGAACACATCTCTTTACAGGAAGAGACAGAAAACACATATCTTTACAGGAAGAGACAGGAAACACATCTCTTTACAGGAAGAGACAGGAAACACATCTCTTTACAGGAAGAGACAGAAAACACATCTCTTTACAGGAAGAGGAAGAGGAATTAGAACCTTCACCACCCCTTAAATTCTTCCTCTTGGAATTAGAACCTTCACCACCCCTTAAATTCTTCCTCTTGGAATTAGAACCTTCACCACCCCTTAAATTCTTCCTCTTGGAATTAGAACCTTCACTTCCCCTTAAATTCTTCCTCTTGGAATTAGAATCTTCACTTCCCCTTAAATTATTCCTCTTGGAATTAGAACCTTCACCACCCCTTAAATTCTTCCTCTTGGAATTAGAACCTTCACCACCCCTTAAATTATTTCTCTTGGAATTAGAACCTTCACCACCCCTTAAATTCATCCTCTTGGAATTAGAACCCTCACTTCCCCTTAAATTCTTCCTCTTGGAATTAGAACCTTCACCACCCCTTAAATTCTTCCTCTTGGAATTAGAACCTTCACCACCCCTTAAATTCTTCCTCTTGGAATTAGAACCTTCACTTCCCTTTAAATTCTTCCTCTTGGAATTAGAACCTTCACCACCCCTTAAATTCTTCCTCTTGGAATTAGAACCTTCACTTCACCTTAAATTCTTCCTCTTGGAATTAGAACCTTCACCACCCCTTAAATTCTTCCTCTTGGAATTAGAACCTTCACCACCCCTTAAATTCTTCCTCTTGGAATTAGAACCTTCACTTCCCCTTAAATTCTTCCTCTTGGAATTATAACCTTCACCACCCCTTAAATTCTCCCTCTTGGAATTAGAACCTTCACTTCCCCTTAAATTCTTCCTCTTGGAATTAGAACCTTCACCACCCCTTAAATTCTTCCTCTTGGAATTAGAACCTTCACTGCCCCTTAAATTCTTCCTCTTGGAATTAGAACCTTCACTTCCCCTTAAATTCTTCCTCTTGGAATTAGAACCTTCACCACCCCTTAAATTATTCCTCTTGGAATTAGAACCTTCTCTTCCCCTTAAATTCGTCCTCTTGGAATTAGAACCTTCACCACCCCTTAAATTCTTCCTCTTGGAATTAGAACCTTCACCACCCCTTAAATTCTTCCTCTTGGAATTAGAACCTTCACCACCCCTTAAATTCTTCCTCTTGGAATTAGAACCTTCACCACCCCTTAAATTCTTCCTCTTGGAATTAGAACCTTCACTTCCCCTTAAATTCTTCCTCTTGGAATTAGAACCTTCATCACCCCTTAAATTCTTCCTCGGTACTTTGAAAACAGCTGCTTCATTTTCCTTTGTTTCACTCCCCTCTTGCCCATTTCATTCTCCAGCACTCCCTCAGCGACCTCAATCACAATCTCACCTAATGTCCCCCCCTCTTTTTCCTGCTCTACTCCCATAGACACATTGCTCTCCTTTCCTATTTTTCCCATCACATCTGCTCACCTTCTCCTGAACTCTTAGCCTGTTCTCATCCCTTCTCCTGAACTCTTAGCCTGTTCTCATCCCTTCTCCTGAACTCTTAGCCTGTTCATCCCTTCTCCTGAACTCTTAGCCTGTTCATCCCTTCTCCTGAACTCTTAGCCTGTTCTGAACTCTTAGCCTGTTCATCCCTTCTCCTGAACTCTTAGCCTGTTCATCCCTTCTCCTGAACTCTTAGCCTGTTCATCCCTTCTCCTGAACTCTTAGCCTGTTCTCATCCCTTCTCCTGAACTCTTAGCCTGTTCATCCCTTCTCCTGAACTCTTAGCCTGTTCTCATCCCTTCTCCTGAACTCTTAGCCTGTTCATCCCTTCTCCTGAACTCTTAGCCTGTTCATCCCTTCTCCTGAACTCTTAGCCTGTTCATCCCTTCTCCTGAACTCTTAGCCTGTTCATCCCTTCTCCTGAACTCTTAGCCTGTTCATCCCTTCTCCTGAACTCTTAGCCTGTTCATCCCTTCTCCTGAACTCTTAGCCTGTTCATCCCTTCTCCTGAACTCTTAGCCTGTTCATCCCTTCTCCTGAACTCTTAGCCTGTTCATCCCTTCTCCTGAACTCTTAGCCTGTTCATCCCTTCTCCTGAACTCTTAGCCTGTTCATCCCTTCTCCTGAACTCTTAGCCTGTTCATCCCTTCTCCTGAACTCTTAGCCTGTTCATCCCTTCTCCTGAACTCTTAGCCTGTTCATCCCTTCTCCTGAACTCTTAGCCTGTTCATCCCTTCTCCTGAACTCTTAGCCTGTTCTCATCCCTTCTCCTGAACTCTTAGCCTGTTCATCCCTTCTCCTGAACTCTTAGCCTGTTCATCCCTTCTCCTGAACTCTTAGCCTGTTCATCCCTTCTCCTGAACTCTTAGCCTGTTCTCATCCCTTCTCCTGAACTCTTAGCCTGTTCATCCCTTCTCCTGAACTCTCAGCCTGTTCATCCCTTCTCAGTGGTGCTTCAGCTGCTACCTGGCTCTGCTCGCTCGTTCTCTACACCATTAACGCACCAAATGCCCCTCTCTTCCACACCCGAGGCATTTCATTGATTCAGTGGAAGCGTAGAACTCATAATCAAACCCGTCCATCTTGAAACTGAACGTTAAAATTCAGTTGGGTCAGTATCCTTCTCTAAAATCATGTGCACTTATCTCCTATGAGACACAACATGTTTCAGCAAAGGAGTTAAAATTCAGTTGGGTCAGTATCCTTCTCTAAAATCATGTGCACTTATCTCCTATGAGACACAACATGTTTCAGCAAAGGAGATTTACTTCCCCCAAAAATATATATTCTTTTTTAAATTGTAGAAACAAGTTGTCCATGATGAGACAACTCTCTCTCACAACACCTTCATTTCTAACAAAAGGTTTGACAGCAGAACTTTCTTCGACGGATTCACAAGAGGGTATAACCGACGTGTGTGTCTCCCCGCAACCCAACCCCACTCTCAACTACCGTATTCACCTTTTCAAAGAAAACTAAGAAAATGCCTCCAGCGCTATTCATCCGTGAGGCTGATTGTCATGCTGTCATACCCAATGATAGAGCCCACTGCTAAACTATATTCTTCCACTGAACAACCTGTCTCAGCGGGACTCTTCACCCCATGCCGCCGACTACGATTTTCACTCTCTACACCTCCACGAGGGGACCATTACAACCAGCCCCTCCCCCTGGTTGGGCCAACGAGAGAACCAACCTCATCGATCCCACCACCCCTATACGTACTTAGTGTGAGTGAGACAATACAACCTTAAAACAACTAAACTAATCAATATATGTAAATATATATACACCCCGAAACTCTTGAGAGTCGACTCGCTCCCAGCATGCACTCTGACGAGAGAGAGAGAGAGAGAGGGACAGAGAGAGAGAAAGAGAGTGAGCGAGAGAGAGACAGAGACAGAGAGAGAGAGAGGGAGAGACAGAGAGAGGGAGAGACAGAGAGAGAGAGACAGAGACAGAGAGAGAGAGAGACAGAGACAGAGAGAGAGAGAGGGAGGGAGATGGAGAGAGAAAGACAGAGAGAGAGAGAGAGACAGAGAGAGAGAGACAGAGACAGAGAGAGAGAGAGACAGAGACAGAGAGAGAGAGAGGGAGAGACAGAGAGAGGGAGAGAGAGACAGAGACAGAGAGAGAGAGAGGGAGAGACAGAGAGAGGGAGAGACAGAGAGAGGGAGAGACAGAGAGAGGGAGAGAGAGACAGAGACAGAGAGAGAGAGAGGGAGAGACAGAGAGAGGGAGAGACAGAGAGAGAGAGAGAGAAAGACAGAGAGAGAGAGAGAGAAAGACAGAGAGAGAGAGAGAGAGAAAGACAGAGAGAGAGAGAGAGACAGAGATAGAGAGACAGAGACAGAGAGAGAGAGAGACAGAGACAGAGAGAGAGAGAGGGAGAGACAGAGAGAGGGAGAGAGAGACAGAGACAGAGAGAGAGAGAGGGAGAGACAGAGAGAGGGAGAGACAGAGAGAGGGAGAGACAGAGAGAGGGAGAGAGAGACAGAGACAGAGACAGAGAGAGAGAGAGGGAGAGACAGAGAGAGGGAGAGACAGAGAGAGGGAGAGACAGAGAGAGGGAGAGACAGAGAGAATAAGGGAAAGAGCCTCTATGCAGCTCTGGTCTAAAACCGTGCACTATATAGGGTGACATTTGGATCACAGACAAGGAGGTCATTTTTCATGGACCGACAAACCCTGATCAAATACTGACGCCGCGGGATACGTTTGGGACCAGAGCACTCCCTCGGGCCGGGGTGTTACTACGCAGGACTATTTGTTCTTCGCTTAACAGTACAGACACTCAAGCACATACACACCCCACTGGGTTACCGTGGTGATTCATCACTGTCAGCTAGTGGTGTGTTTCCCAGACGTGTTGCATCCCGTTGAGGAGTGTGTGTGTATTGTGTGTGTGTGTGTGTATGTGTGTGTGTGTGTTTGTATAATGTGTGTTTGTGTTGTGTATGGCTTTAGGAAGATACACAGCACATCAACAGCAGGATAAATGGGTTTGATGAGGACATCAGGATAAATGGGTTTGATGAGGACACGAGGATAAAGGGGTTGATGAGGACATCAGGATAAAGGGGTTGATGAGGACATCAGGATAAAGGGGTTGATGAGGACATTAATGAGATACATCAGGATAAAGGGGTTGATGAGGACATCAGGATAAAGGGGTTGATGAGGACATCATGATAAAGGGGTTGATGAGGACATCAGGATAAAGGGGTTGATGAGGACATCATGATAAAGGGGTTGATGAGGACATCAGGATAAAGGGGTTGATGAGGACATTAATGAGATACATCGGGATAAAGGGGTTGATGAGGACATCAGGATAAAGGGGTTGATGAGGACATTAATGAGATACATCAGGATAAAGGGGTTGATGAGGACATCAGGATAAAGGGGTTGATGAGGACATCAGGATAAAGGGGTTGATGAGGACATTAATGAGATACATCAGGATAAAGGGGTTGATGAGGACATCAGGATAAAGGGGTTGATGAGGACATCAGGATAAAGGGGTTGATGAGGACATCAGGATAAATGGGGTTGATGAGGACATTAATGAGATACATCAGGATAAAGGGGTTGATGAGGACATCAGGATAAATGGGTTGATGAGGACATCAGGATAAAGGGGTTGATGAGGACATCAGGATAAATGGGGTTGATGAGGACATTAATGAGATACATTATGATAAAGGGGTTGATGAGGACATCAGGATAAAGGGGTTGATGAGGACATCAGGATAAAGGGGTTGATGAGGACATTAATGAGATACATCATGATAAAGGGGTTGATGAGGACATCAGGATAAAGGGGTTGATGAGGACATCAGGATAAAGGGGTTGATGAGGACATCAGGATAAAGGGGTTGATGAGGACATCATGAGGACATCAGGATAAATGGGTTGATGAGGACATCAGGGGGTTGATGAGGACATTAATGAGATACAATGATAAAGGGGTTGATGAGGACATCATGATAAAGGGGTTGATGAGGACATCATGATAAAGGGGTTGATGAGGACATCAGGATAAAGGGGTTGATGAGGACATTAATGAGATACATCAGGATAAAGGGGTTGATGAGGACATCAGGATAAAGGGGTTGATGAGGACATCAGGATAAAGGGGTTGATGAGGACATCAGGATAAAGGGGTTGATGAGGACATCAGGATAAAGGGGTTGATGAGGACATCAGGATAAAGGGGTTGATGAGGACATCAGGATAAAGGGGTTGATGAGGACATCAGGATAAAGGGGTTGATGAGGACATCAGGATAAAGGGGTTGATGAGGACATCAGGATAAAGGGGTTGATGAGGACATCAGGATAAAGGGGTTGATGAGGACATAAAATGAGGACATCAGGGGTTGATACATCAGGAGTTGATGAGGACATTAATGAGATACATCAGGATAAAGGGGTTGATGAGGACATCAGGATAAAGGGGTTGATGAGGACATCAGGATAAAGGGGTTGATGAGGACATTAATGAGATACATCATGATAAAGGGGTTGATGAGGACATTAATGAGATACATCATGATAATGGGGTTGATGAGGACATCAGGATAAAGGGGTTGATGAGGACATTAATGAGATACATCAGGATAAAGGGGATGATGAGGACATCAGTGGGGATCGTAACAGCCAGCAGGTCACAGCCAGCATTCTGCTTGGACTGAAGAACACTTTTGACTCCGTTCACCAACACCCTGAGGAAGATTGAGGAACTAGGCTTTGACAGCACTCAAGTGGTTATAATAATATAATATAATATATGCCATTTAGCAGACGCTTTTATCCAAAGCGACTTACAGTCATGTGTGCATACATTCTACGTATGGGTGGTCCCGGGGATCGAACCCACTACCCTGGCGTTACAAGCGCCATGCTCTACCAACTGAGCTACAGAAGGACTACAGGAGAGGAGTCAGGACACTGAGCTGCTGAGCACGCAGTCAGCCCAGGTACCTGTGGTGAAGGGAGTCCCACAACGCAGTCAGCCCAGGTACCTGTGGTGAAGGGAGTCCCACAATGCAGTCAGCCCAGGTACCTGTGGTGAAGGGAGTCCCACAATGCAGTCAGCCCAGGTACCTGTGGTGAAGGGAGTCCCATAATGCAGTCAGCCCAGGTACCTGTGGTGAAGGGAGTCCCACAATGCAGTCAGCCCAGGTACCTGTGGTGAAGGGAGTCCCACAACGCAGTCAGCCCAGGTACCTGTGGTGAAGGGAGTCCCACAAAGGAGTGTGCTTGGACCCCTGCTGTTCGGCATTTATTTAAATGACTTTCCATCAGTAGTGGAGAAAAGCTGCATATAAAACACTGAGTAGACAAAACATTAAGAACACCTGCTTTTTTGTCCATGACATAGACTGACCAGGGGAATCCAGATGAAAGCTATGATCCCTTATTGATGTCAGCTATTAAATCCACTTCAATCAGTGTAGATGAAGGGGAGGAGACGGGTTAACGATGACAACTGAGACATGGATTGTTTGTGTAGCATTCAGAGGGTGACTGGGCAAGACAAAACACGCTGTGTGCTGCGTAGGTTTCTATTGGTTCTATGAAAAACCAGGACTTCCTGGGATAACAGTCAACATTGTTACTGAGTAGACTCTCCTGGCTAAATAAATAAAAATGATTTGAAATTAAATTAAATCTGCTTCCGTATTTATAAATGCGTTATTGACCGAGAGAGTAGAGAAAGGGGTAGATAGGGGAGACAGTCAAGAGAGACAGTGAGTAGAGTCATATAGGAGAGACAATCAGTAGAGACAGATAGGGGAGACAGTCAAGAGAGACAGTGAGTAGAGTCATATAGGAGAGACAATCAGTAGAGACAGATAGGAGAGACAGATAGGAGAGACAGATAGGAGAGACAGATTGGAGAGACAGATAGGAGAGACAGATAGGAGAGACATATAGCAGAGACAGATAGGAGAGACAATCAGTAGACAGATAGGAGAGACAGTCAAGAGAGACAGATAGGAGAGACAGATAGCAGAGACAGATAGGAGAGACAGATAGGAGAGACAATCAGTAGAGACAGATAGGAGAGACAGATAGCAGAGACAGATAGGAGAGACAGATAGGAGAGACAATCAGTAGAGACAGATAGGAGAGACAGATAGCAGAGACAGATAGGAGAGACAGATAGGAGAGACAGTCAGTAGAGACAGATAGGAAAGACTGTCAGGAGAGACAGATAGGAGAGACAGATAGGAGAGACAGATAGGAGAGACAGATAGGAGAGACAGATAGGAGAGACAGATAGGAGAGACAGATAGGAGAGACAATCAGTAGAGACAGATAGGTGAGACAATCAGTAGAGACAGATAGGAGAGACAGATAGGAGAGACAATCAGTAGAGACAGATAGGTGAGACAATCAGTAGAGACAGATAGGAGAAACAATCAGTAGAGACAGATAGGTGAGACAATCAGTAGAGACAGATAGGTGAGACAATCAGTAGAGACAGATAGGAGAGACAATCAGTAGAGACAGATAGGAGAGACAGTCAGGAGAGACAGATAGGAGAGACAGATAGGAGAGACAATCAGTAGAGACAGATAGGAGAGACAGATAGGAGATACCGTCAGGAGAGACAGAAAGGAGAGACAGATAGGAGAGACAGATAGGAGAGACAATCAGATAGAGACAGATAGGAGAGACAATCAGTAGAGACAGATAGGAGAGACAGATAGGAGAGACAATCAGTAGAGACAGATAGGAGAGACAATCAGTAGAGACAGAAAGGAGAGACAGATAGGAGAGACAGATAGGAGAGACAGATAGGAGATACCATCAGGAGAGACAGAAAGGAGAGACAGATAGGAGAGACAATCAGTAGAGACAGTCAGTAGAGACAATCAGTAGAGACAGATAGGAGAGACAATCAGTAGAGACAGATAGGAGAGACAGATAGGAGAGACAGATAGGAGAGACAATCAGTAGAGACAGATATGAGAGACAATCAGTAGACAGATAGGAGAGACAATCAGTAGAGACAATCAGTAAAGACAGTCAGTAGAGACAGTCAGGAGAGACAGTCAGTAGAGACAGATAGGAGAGACAATCAGTAGAGACAGTCAGTAGAGACAGTCAGTAGAGACAGATAGGAGAGACAGATAGGAGAGACAGATAGGAGAGACAGTCAGTAGAGACAGATAGGAGAGACAGTCAGTAGAGACAGATAGGA
This sequence comes from Oncorhynchus gorbuscha, assembly GCF_021184085.1. NCBI lineage: Eukaryota > Metazoa > Chordata > Actinopteri > Salmoniformes > Salmonidae > Oncorhynchus > Oncorhynchus gorbuscha. The sequence goes on from NW_025745838.1 coordinate 241,541, forward strand.
GAGACAGATAGGAGAGACAGATAGTAGAGACAGATAGGAGAGACAGATAGGAGAGACAGTCAGTAGAGACAGATAGGAGAGACAGATATCAGAGACAGATAGGAGAGACAGTCAGTAGAGACAGTCAGTAGAGACAGTCAGTAGAGACAGATAGGAGAGACAGATAGGAGAGACAGTCAGTAGAGACAGATAGGAGAGACAGATATCAGAGACAGATAGGAGAGACAGTCAGTAGAGACAGTCAGTAGAGACAGTCAGTAGAGACAGATAGGAGAGACAGATAGGAGAGACAGTCAGTAGAGACAGATAGAAGAGACAGATATCAGAGACAGATAGGAGAGACAGTCAGTAGAGACAGTCAGTAGAGACAGTCAGTAGAGACAGATAGGAGAGACAGATAGGAGAGACAGTCAGTAGAGACAGATAGAAGAGACAGATATCAGAGACAGATAGGAGAGACAGTCAGTAGAGACAGTCAGTAGAGACAGTCAGTAGAGACAGATAGGAGAGACAGTCAGTAGAGACAGATAGGAGAGACAGTCAGTAGAGACAGATAGGAGAGACAGATAGGAGAGACAGTCAGTAGAGACAGTCAGTAGAGACAGTCAGTAGAGACAGATAGGAGAGACAGATAGGAGAGACAGTCAGTAGAGACAGATAGAAGAGACAGATATCAGAGACAGATAGGAGAGACAGTCAGTAGAGACAGTCAGTAGAGACAGTCAGTAGAGACAGATAGGAGAGACAGTCAGTAGAGACAGATAGGAGAGACAGTCAGTAGAGACAGATAGGAGAGACAGTGAGAAGGGAGCACACAGAGATTGAACCTGAGTGTCCGTCAGGGACTGAAGGTTACCACTGAACTACGTCTCCACAGCGCCTGGGTATTCAATCAACCCTACCTGGCAGTCTACACACCTGCTTCATGGCCACAGCGCCTGGGTATTCAATCAACCCTAC